>NC_089210.1:7607301-7907301 GCF_963930695.1 Labrus bergylta | reverse complement strand
GATCAATGCTTTATGATTAGTTTTATGCTGTAAACTTAAAAAAAATAACAAATAATTTCCTGTCTTACTGAGGTAATGTTCTGTTCTAGTTCTTGGCTGGGAGCAGTAACTGTTTGAAGTCTCTTTAAGAAGAACAAGAGATACTTAACCCATTTCTACTCCAATAGATGATCTATTACATGTCCGAAAATTGATTTTCCTTTTTTTCCCCCTCTACCTTTTGTTATTGATTATTGCCACCTTTCCTGCGGTGGTTGACGATTGATTATCCTTACTTTAAAAGGTAGAGAATGAGCTGCACTCCAATTAGAGAAATGTCAAACTAAATGATAGACTTTTCTGAGACATGATGGACAACAACAATACACAACATTCCCTGCATGTTTAATGTTTAATGTTTTTTAATGCATAACCTGTTAACACTTTTGTGGATCTTTGTATTGTAATGGTTTGGGTCTGTGCCTCTTCCTTAATGCTGTTTTGGAGAATTCTGCAGACGGTTAAGTTAGCCACACGTGTCTGGGGTTTGCTTGTTGTTTCTTACAAACTACACATCAACCTTACAAAGCCCGTTTGTACGGCTTCTATTTTATCATACATGAGCAAAATAGTGTCTAAATAAACCCTCACATCACTTTTTTGCTATAGAATCAAGATTAGACATTGGACCTTCCTGATAAGCACATAGTACAAAAAGCAGTAGTGCTGTGTGTAAATAAAATAAAGGTCAAAGTATGTGACGATCCATTAAACCAAAAGGTAAAGAGAGAATGTTCTAGTGGCATAATGATCCTCATTAATCAAATTCATGTGTTGCAGGTGTCTATAAGTGCATTCTTTGTGTTGTATATTTGCTATAAGCAGGGGTCCCATTGTATCTGAAGGTCAGAACTGTCCAGGAAGTCTGTAGAAAAGACACTAGGGGGTGCTTGGGGTCCCAATGGGTCCAGTGTCATGGCTTCCTTTGTCTTTTGTCCTCCCACGTTGAAATCCAACCAATTTATACTGTCCGGGCCTTGCTCCCCCTCGGCATCTATGTCAAGGGTATTCATTGGAGATGGGGGAGGGTCCAGGATGCTTGGAGTGCACAGCATTTCACTGTGCAGGTCATCAATTAATGTCAGCGCACCGCCAGGCTCCACCCCAAGGAGAGGCTTACCGGTGGTGCTTTCGAGAAAGTCCTCAAGTCGTCCTCGACTGATGTGCCGCTTCTCATCTGTTGTGTCCGCCAGTGATTGAAGCTCGGACTGCCCAAAAGGGGCAGGTTGCGGGATGCCCAAGCAGGGTTGGATGGAAGGGTTTGGATGTTGACTGTCCTGAAAGAAGTCTGGGGCTTGTTTGAAGGTGGACAACATTTCTGAAGGGAAAAAAACCCAGAAAAGAAATAAAACACTGCTCTGAAAAAACTAAAAAAACTAAAAACCATCAAGGCTCAAAGTAAAAATAATTTTAAAAAAAAACCCTGCAAACAGCATTCATTTATTTTGTGCATCTTACCTCCTGTCTGCAAAAAGTCGTCAAGAAAATCTTCTTCATACCCTGTATCCTAGGAACAGTAGTCATCAGTGATACATTTTAAAACTGCCATGTACAGTTCACCACCCACATGCCATTCACATCCAACATGTTATATTATAAAAACTCAGTTCATTAAGCACAATGATACTGTCAAATGATGGTGTTTACTTTGCATTCAGATGATGGAGCAGGTGTCTTCAAGGAGGCTGAAGACAGAGGACTCAACAAATCATCCAGACTAGGGCACACCTCCTAAAGTAGTGTAGAAAGAAGTGCAAAAAAACATCAATGTTATCCACTTTCCAAAGACTGAGTTAATAATGAAAATCATTTACAGTCTGCTCAGGTTATGTAGGTCACTTGAAAGATTGTCCATGTCGTGTGGAGATTACTTACTCCTTTTTGAGAGGAAGGGAAGGTGTTTCTTTGTGAGACAGATTTCTCCTGGTGCTTGTTGAAAGGCTCACGGGTGGAAGGTGGTGATGCAACTTCCTTCTGTTCCTGGTATAAAGACACCTGAAGTCCCCCATTCACTGCCTTATAATAATAAAACAACAGAGTGGAAGGATTAAGATTTCTCACTGGGAAACAGTATTCAGTGGCACACACATCATTTTAGAAACATCTGATATCAAACGGCATCTTTCCCTACACAACCCTGAGACATTATTTAAGCAGTAGATGTGGATGAAACGGTAACATCTACCTTCCTTTTATGAAATGTTTTGAAGCCTCTCAATTGTATTTGGGATTTTTTTTCTGGTTGCATTTTGGAAAATTAGAAAATTAGAGCAAACTATTGGTTGGTAGAAAACCGCTCTGATGCCTTAGTTTATTGGCTGTTGCCATTTTGGTATTCTGGAGCCAGATGTGAGCATTATATTTGGACAAGATGGTGACACTGGATAGGAGCCAAGGGCTATTAAAACAAAGATGATTAGATGACACTAGCAATATTTTGGTTAAAAAGGTACATCCCAAATTTACTGCAACTGTAGATTTAATAAAGATGCTAATTTGGCTTGGAACATTTTTAATATATCATTCAAGTCCCATTTAAAAAAAAAAAAAAAAAAAAAAGAAAACCCTAAACAAGGCATTTTTAAGACTGCAGTGGGAGCCATGTCAATAACTTCTAGCTAAAGCTATAGCTTACTAATTTTACACAAACGGAAACCATTATTTTATTTTTTTTAAACCATCATGTTCTGTTGAAGAAAATGTAAAACAAGCCATTGAGACCATGATGTCATTACAAAAATGTTTACTGTTGAAATAAAAGTAGAAAGAAGAAAGTTATTTTGTCATAGACTTCTATACAATTGGACTATTTATTGCTAGCGACACAGCAGCCACTGTCATTAGGAAGACTGCAGCTATAAGGCACTTCCACATTGGCTGAAACTTTTGGGGTAAATTTGTTTTTTATTTTCATTCTATGCTTCCAGACTAAAATAATTGCTGCCATGGGACAGGTAAGGAAAACAAAATAGATTGCTTATAACAATAATATCAGCTCAGAGTATTCCACTAAATCTTGACTTCTTCCTTTTTTTTTGCATACTTTTATTTGGCACACCTGCACTCGAGGAGAGATGCTGTATATCTCAGTCAGCAGTGACACAATGTTGTCTTTGTTCATCTTCGTTTAACAACATTAATCACATTAATGGAGGATGTCGTCTGAGTAATTAGCAAAGCAATAATTATCAGCATCATGATAGTGTCAGACACTATTATCAAGTGATGCTGTCACTGTCTCAAACAGCATACATCATTAATTTCCACTGCTGTTGGACTTACTGGCGCAGTTCTGTCGCCCTTGGCTTTTTCTTTATGGAGTATTAACAGTCTGCTCTGTTGTTCAAGTGTCAGGAGCTTTGTCAAGAATGAAGTGTGTGTCTACATTAGTTTGATGAAATATAGAAAATAAGAAGTGTGTAAACATTGAAATTGTCTCTCTGTTCCTAAATTATTTCACATACTTGTTTTAAAATCAATCCACAGATGTTGACCATTTTCAACCCCTAACTTTTCACTGTATTTACCCAGCAGCCATTTTCCTCTTGAGTCACGCTCAGAAAATGTTATGTTGTTTCAACAGCATATTGTTGCACTGATGTGTTCATGATTGCAAATTGTATCAATGTAAGGAATCTGCCAATTTGTTGTCATGTCGTCGCTTTCTTATTGATAAGCAGCTGAAAAGATAATGGATTGTTGGAGGGACAATAGGCCACATTTCCAAGTCCTTTTGATAATGGTAAAGGTATTAATATAGAAAGCAGAAATGTTGCATGTCATCATATCTAGCTTACTAGCAAGGTTACTTTACAGCATTGCTTAGTTTCCAAGCTGACGGGCAACACCGCAGTGGCTAACATTAATGTTCGCTTGGAATTAACTCCAGTCTTATCCTATCATGTAACATTACATAAAGCAGTAATGTTAACTAAGAAATTAACTTAACAACATTAATTGTTGTCTGTCGGGAACTTGCAAGTTATCAAGTAGCCTATATGGTGTTCAACTTGAAACAAACACAGATTACAGCCATTTTTTTTTACTATCTTGTGCCAGTAGTTGCTAACCAATAAAAAGAGAAAAATGGCTGCCATGTGCATATGCCTAGTCACACCGTATCATATATTTGAGAAAGGTTTTTTTTTTCCTGTTGTAGTGAACTGAACCACTAGTATCTTGACAAGAATACGTCTTTGACTCTCGTTGTTACTGAAGTCCGGTATGCTAACTATGTTTGGTTTGATTATCAACTCGAAAAGCTGAAAACGTTTGTGTTCAGGAAGTTTAGCTGAAGTACACTTTTTCCCATGAGGATAATGTTCATGTTAAGAGAGTTGTTAGAATAACCATTGCAAAAGGCTGAATATAATTATCAAAGCACACCAGAAAATAGCAGGTTGATGAATCATGTGCGTACCTGTAGTCCGTTGTGATTGGCTGCTTTGCTCACAGGTGCATCTGCTCTTTGGTTGTCAGTGATGTGACTTGTCAGTGCAATGAGAAAATGGTTACCATGGATGTCGGTGACCAGAGTTTGATTGGAGTCCCTCTTAAGGAGATGTAGAGTTAAAGGGGCTGAACCTGTTTGCTGGTTTAGGTTTGCTTGAGGTACCTGTGGGAAACCAACAGAAAATCTGTAAGTGAAAAACTTGATACTTCTCCAAAAAAAAAATCTTCCCGGTAATTCAACAAATACCTTGAAACTGTGTATAAAAATTCAGTGTATTATCAATGATGTTGACATTTCCTAACCTGTTGTTGCTTGAACTGTTTCTCTGTTTGTAACTTTGCTGTTTGCGTCTGCTCCATCTTCTGCTGTTTATTTTGCTGCTGCAGAAATGACTTCAGTTGCTTCAGCTGCATCTGGTGATGCTCCTGTTTAAACTGTTTTTTGTTACTTTGATTTTTTCTCCGCTGAGGAAGTTTCTGCAGGTTCTGCTGATCCTCCGCCTTCAGATCCCGGTTCTGAGGCTTCTGCTGCCGGCTCTGACTGTTGTGATGATGCTTTAGCAAGTGTTTCTGTATGGCCACTGGCTGCGCCACTTGAGGGCTTTGATGGAGATGTAAGAGTTGTTTTGTGTGAGTGCTTGTCTGCTCTGACTTGATTTGGAGATGAATTTGCTCCTGCGCTTCCGGAGTTTGGGTGGAAGATTTTGGTAATCCCTGGGCATCTGGTATTTGCACAGATGCCTCAGAAACACATTCCTCAGCCTCGGGGGTTTCCAGTTTGACAGAAACCTTTGCAACATCCATCTCACATTGAAAGGACTCTGGTGTGGAGTTGAATGGTTGATGGTGAAATGATAGAGGGGGACTGGGCTTATCAGGTGCTTCCTGTTTAACTTTTACTAGAATGTGTGTCTCTGGTACATGTCCTCCACTCTTACCATGCTCCAGCTGCATACTCAGCATCTCCACCACCACCTGTATCTGCCTCAGCATCTTAGTCAACTCCTCTATCTGCTTGTCTTTTTCCTTCAGCACCTTGTCCTTGTCTATTGTCACTACTGGAGCTGCGGTTGTAGTGTTGAGGCCAGCTAATGAGACCGTGTGATGTTTCTGGAGACAGGCTGGCTTTAAAGAAACATTACAAGGTGCTGAGGTGGAGCACATCTGCTCTTCTTTAATATTTGTTGGAAGTGGAGCAGCTGAACATGCCGGAGGGCTCAGCTGGGTGTGAGGTGAATTCATCTGAACAGAAAGAGATGAAAAGAAAGGTAAGCAGACCTTGAAATTTAATTATAAATAACTGCAAGAACTGCAAGACCAAACTTATTTTGGTTAGAAATTGTCTACAGCCATAGAGCCAAATGAATCTATAAATAAACTTTTTCAAAATGATTATTTAACATGATGTTAAGCTAAACATCATGTGCAGCAGCATGAGTGGCATATGCCGGTCTGGCCCACTCATGTGCTGCGGGATATGCTGCATGTGAGTGGCATATGCCGCCGGTCTGAACCACTCGTGCCGCGGCGTATGACGCATATTAGTGGCATATGCCGGTCTGGCCCAAGTCAATAACTATGCTCAACTGTTAGAGATTATTTTCATTAAAAGGTGGAGGTTATCTAAGATCAGACTAATGTTTGCAAGAAAGTACAAGAGAAAAAAATCAGACCGTTTCCTCAAATTGGTGGGTTAGTAAAGTAAAGCTGCCGTCTCCTGGACTTATGGAGCTCTGCGAGTACTTTGAGGGGATGAGTGGGACAGATGTTGAGGAGAACGAGGCTGAAACATAAATAAAGGAAAATCACAGCAAAAATCAAATACATTATCTTTACAGCTCCATCATCTTTTAACTCTTATGAAGAGGAGCTGTGATTGATTGACTCATGTGACTGACCAGTCAGGAGAGAAGTTTGATTTTGTGATGTGTTGTTATTTTTGATGGTGGTGGTTGAAGCAGTTTTAGAGGGTTTTCCTTCTTCTCCAGCAGTCAGCCCTGTGGTACCCCCTACTGTTGGAGACGAGGAACTGTTGCAGCCTCCATTCAGTTCCTGGTATGTTCTCAGCCTCTCAATTAGGTCGACTTTGGTGCCAGAGACGGGCAAACTGCGCAGCTTTAACTCGTTCTTCAGTTCTGCAACCTGACAGATGATTAATGAAAAACAGAGAAATTAAGATTGGAGTACAATCTTAATAATCTTAAAGAGATAAGGATGAATATAAGGAAGGAAAAATTGTTAAAAGGCAACAAAGACAGACTAATCAATCACACTTTCTTAGCTCTGAGGCGGTGAGCATCTTTGGGGCCTTTTTTCAATATAGAAAATGTTCCTTTCATTCACAAGTTACTCAATCAGCTCTAGCTTTTTAAACAGCAAAAAGAGCAAATAGTGTTAGCTGTACTGAATTAACAATGCACTCTTCAAAATGTGTGTGTTTGTGAAGTTAACCTTCATTTCATCCAGGTTTGGAGGTAAAGATGCTGGTTTTGTCCCACCTAAAGGAGCAGAACTCAGAAGCCTGCGACAGCCCTGCTTAGAGGGGGCTGTTGAAGGGGCAGATGCAGGTGGAGTTGAGAAGGAGGAGACGGAGGTGATGGAATCAGTGGAAGAAGATAAGGATGACTGCTGATCTGGCTGAGGTCTAGTGGAGAGAATAACAAGCCAAAATCCTTTACAAAAGATACCAAACAATTGTTTATTAAAAACAAACACTGCTCAATCCCAGGCATCCCAACATCTGTTTCCCACCATTACAACCACACACTGGGAACTTGGTCATCCGTTAAAAGAAAAAACAACAAAGAATAATTACTTGGGTGGTGCAAGCAGGATGGCATGGTAATTCTGCTGCTGTTGATTGATAATCTGGAGCTGCAAGAAGAGCTGCTGCTGCTGGACAATTTTGGTGTAAGACATGTCCAGACTGGGAGAAGGCTCCTTACCTCCCTTTTGGTCAGGAGGGATGTACTGATGGTACTTTAACTTTTTAATCTAGGTTACACATATAAAATAACAAAGAAATGTTTTAGCCATTAGCATGAACACTTTCTTACTCTTCTACTGTTCGAAACAGGCTTTGTCTGTATGTCAGGAAACAAAACTCTACCTTTGGTCTGTCATCCTTTGGTTTCTTCTGTTTCTGCGCGGAGTGCTCCGAGTTCGGTTTTAGCTGGGACTGAAAAGAAAGGTGGGACGCTAGGTGGTAAGTATGTACCGTAAACTTTTATACAACAATCTATCTAGTTTTAATTATCCATCTGAATAACAAGAAACTTTACCATCAGAGTGCAGCACAACAAGATGTTCACACAAACTTATGCGGATAAGGCAAACAGCAGACGCTGCTCACCTTTGTCAATCACTAATAGAATCGTGTTTCTAATATTTGTAAGTCTGTATTTAATTATACTTTTAACTCTGTTTTTTTGGTCACTTCTAGTTCAGTAGAAGATAATATTAGGTATGCATAAATAAAGAGGGTCCCAAGAACAGTATACAGGTGTGCGTGTTCGACAGCTGAGACAATATTGCTGGGGCTGATTGTTGATCCTACCCGTGCAGGAAATGGGGGGGAGGACAGAGGGAGCAGGACCAGAGAAGACTCCTGGTTCACCGGTAGTTCTGGAGACAGACTGTAACAGCTGTCCTCATCACATGACCAGTTATCACCTGTAGCCTCTGGAAATTGTGTCTCTGAGAGAGAGAGGGGGGGGGGGGTTGACATTTAGGCAGGTGATACATCAAAACAAGCACCTGGGTCCTACAGTGACAGGCAGACATGCAGCATTGTGACAGTGAAGCATACCGGTGTTTTGAAGGTTGTTACAAAGGGGGCACTATATGCCAATACTGCATAAAAGGCATACTGTAGTCAGGTACGGTATCAGTGTCAGAAGTACTGCTTTTTGTACTTTTTCAACATGAGACGAGGTGCACCTCTGCCTCTTGTGGCTGAAATGTTCATCAGCACAACAAAAACGATCCAATCACAACTAAAGATCATGTTTCAATATCCTCCAGCATTAGTTAGAAATGAATCCAAGCTGCTCATTTTTTCCCTCAGGTATCAAATAATCATGTCATTAATATGCACAGTTCTCAGTCTTTGCATGGCTTCAAAGAGTACAGGCATGATCACACAGACTTATGATAGAGACTTTTCCTTTGCAGGTGGGTGTGTGTTATTTCATTATAAGAGCTTCTGTGGGCTGGAGCAGACAGCTATATGAAATGACCCGCTAGCCATTAATTCACCATCAGCAGGCGATGATGAAAAGACGACACGGGGGCTGATTTAACAGCCTCATCCAATAATGTGACGACGTCCCTGCTGCTGCACTGTGCTTGTGCGTGCCTGTGGTTCGTAGTATGTTTGTATCTTTGCCTGTCAGCTCTGTGTAACTCAAATGTAATGCAAGTGTGTGTGTGTTGTGCAGCGGTGACAGAGATAGATAATCCCGTGACACTGTACGTTATTGAGTCTCAGGATTCATCCCTGTGCACATCAATCAGGTGGCCGGACCTACTGTCTCTGATGTTTTCATCTAATATGTAGCACAACCGGCACTAGACCAATCATACATCATACACAATTAAATCAAACAGTACGGCATTTTTTCTATTCTTTTTTTTTTTTTTTGTTGATGTTGGAATGGAAAAGGACTAAATTGGCTACAAAGTGAATTCCCTTTCAATTTATTCCCAGCTCTTTATTTAGAATCGAATTCTCCTCCTAACATTTTTCGACGTTTAAAGTTCACGAGAGAAAAGGAAAGGAATATCTTAAATTCTTTACTGTCAAATATGAAGCATCAAGACTCAGGTGGCAAAGTGTGTTCTTACTGCATGGCAATGTGCATTTGTTCTAGGAGTCTTTAATTATGGGTGTGTATTGACATAATTTTCTTCTATATGTATGCAGGACATGGAGAGGTCATTAAAACAACAAAACAAGTAGAGCTGTTCCATTGACATCCATATCGGTATCACCCTGCTACTGCTCAAAATCAATATAAGTTCATGCGTGAATATTACCATATCAAAAAGCCCCCAAACAATCGACAGATTTCACTTAAATTACCATGTGACAATAAATTACAACAGCGTGGTGCTAGCAGATAGCACAGTGTTCCTCAACCAGTGTTATCCAACTTTTTTTATTGCCCTTATATCAGAGGGGTTAATGACATCGACTAATACTCAGGTCTACTATCTGAGTTGTCGACGGGGAAAAGTTGTACCGAAACAAACAGTCGAGAGGCTGTAAAGGCACTTTAACAAAAGGGCTTATAAGTTGTAACAGCTACGAGCTAACATGCTAAACACGAGCCTGAAACCAGCCACAGTTACTACATCTGTGCTCCAACAGGGTTTTGTTCATGCCTAATTATTTGTTCTACTGGTGTGCAAGATAAAGGGCTCACAGCAAGCTCAATGAAACAAAAATAAGTGAACAAAAAAGTCAAGCTTGTAATTGGTTCCACTTGTTAAAAGTTATAATGAAAGAGGAGTTATCTGTAGTGCAGCTAAAGACAGAAACAGTCCAAGATAAAAAAAAATCATTTGCTGGAAAATCATTTCAGATACACTGAACTATTTGGATGGATTTCATCCGCCTTTTGGTCACCCTGTAGGAGAGTGAACGACAAACCCAACAAATCCGTACCATGGTTGGGCTTACCTATGATAGCCTGTTTAATGCTACAGGGAACAGGTAGGATGTTTTTGTGGATTATCTCCATGGGCCTCGGCCAGTGTGAGATCTTATCATTCAGATGATCAGCAAGGCGAGCTCTCTTCAGCTGCAGCTGTCTTGCCCGGAGCCAAGGCTCTGCGAATGTCTCTGGATGCAAACAGAAACAAAGTAAATATTCCTGCCAGGGTGCTGGGATGCTTTAAAGTCAGGCAGACAAAAGGATGTACAGTCTGAGGAGCTCACCCTCCAGAACGTGCAATCTGATCGGTTCAGAGCGCTCTGGCCGACTCTTGATATTCCTCTTCAGATAGTCCTCAGTCTGCAGAAAGAGGGAGAAACAATTTGAGACAATCAATCACTCTCAGATCTATACCACATGCTTATTATTATTCTTATACAAACCCCTAGGCTACTGGTGCCGCACATTAAGTTTAAGATTTCAATACTGTATCTCTTACTTTTATCAAACTGATCAATTCATTTAGCTAAAACAAATTATTTCCCACCATTGATTGATTTCTCTTATCAATATTCTAACATTACTTTTAGATAACAATGCCTTGCAACTCAAAATTGTTTCCATATACCACCAACCAATGACTCAACCCAGAGGATAAAGTATGCATGGGAATGTATTCAATGATTATTTAAGAGTTGCTGAAATGATCTCAGATAACACAAGGTATACAGAGGAAAAAAATGTCAGCTTTAAACAGATCGATTTCTACCCCTGTGGTTGACATGGCTGTCCTACTCACCTGTGTTTGTTCCAAGCTCTGTCTGTTCTTGTGGAAAGCAGCTGGACTTTTGAAAGCTTGGGGTTAGAATGATGAGTGCGGGGCAAAAGTGTAAAGAAAGAGAGAGAAAAGACAATAACATGACAGTGTGTCTGTTCAAGCCTTAGGTTTTAAATGGATCTTTGCATCTAGTCCAGTTCCAGTGCAGTTTGGATAGTTTACTTAAACTGAGGATCATTACGTTTCTAGTGCTAAAGCTTTTGCCAGAGTAGTGATGCCTTCTCTTAATAAAGAGGCTCACATATTTATAATCCATGACACCAGAAAATGGAAATCAGCTTGGGCAGTGGGCCCATTAACAGGCGCTGTAAAAGGCCAAAAATCTCATGGTAAATGGAGAAATGTATCGAAGGGGTTCCAGTCCAACGAGCCTCTTTACAGCAGTGGAATTAATGGAATCTGTTCATAAATGACTCACACAAGACTTTCTGTAGGCCTTTGATTATGCAAAAACCCAGGGATTAGTAGCGATAGAATTCCAAAAGCCTTAAGGGTTGTGATGACACCAAAAACGCTATGTTAATGCAACACCACAGTACATGCAATATGAACCTGCTTCTAAATCAAGACTCTAAACCTCACACTATTAAATAACGACATATTGCATGCAGGATTATATAATGCAGGCAGGTTAGGTTGGCAATCTACACAAATTGAGCATGATTTTTTTGATCGTGCTCTGACTAAGCGTCAACATCCAGAGAGAAATAAGCCAATGAGGAAGTGAAAAAAGCTGTAGTTCCTTGAGTGTCCACTTGAGGCTGGCTCCAAAAGTCCAGGAAGCTCCATTAACGCCCATTATTCAGGCTAAGAATCATGCAAATATTTGCTTAACTGAGGTTTGGTTGATTTGATTCATAGATGGGTATATTATAGCTGTTTGCCAGAAGGCTTAAAGCTTCTTTGACTTGGGTTTTCCAAATGGGGCAACTGACTTATAATAGGGTGGCATTTGACAACTGAATGAATCTATTTCCACTTATCAGATCTACTTTGAAGTAACTAAAAAATGCATCTTAAAAATGTATATATATAGCCTATATATTAAAGGAAAACCAAGATGGTTATATATATATTCAAGATGACAAGATAAATACGTCGAGAACACAGTAAAAGTAACTCCCTATACATACAAAATGAAGTCTATCCAATGTAAGGATGCATGTCTGCTTATTGCTTATAAGTACACTCAGATGACTGCAGAAAAACTCTGACAAGGGAAGAAAACCACTTTAGATAGCACTTTAATTTTATTAAAAATGATCGCAACCGAAAATGTCCTATTTTTATACTTTCTGACTGCACACACACACACACACACACACACACACACACACACGTTGTGACAAGATTGGTTACCCTCGGGGAAGACTGCTGGTACCTGTACAAGCCTGAGTTCACGTCACTGAACACTGTCACACTGCAGATACACACTCACTCCTGCACACCCCAGGGACATTAACCCTCTTGGACCTTTCACCCGTCCACAAGGGCGCTATGTGACCTGCCTGTCAGTCAGCTACATCTGAAATGAGTGTTGCGATGGAATGGAAGTATGAATGAGCGCACAACTTGGGAACTGGGTGAAAGGTATGAAGAAGATGAAGAGACGGAGAATCAGAAAGAGAAAAAAAAAAAAAAACAGAGGGAGAGAAGACGTGGAGAGGAGATAAATGGAGAGAGGCAGCCGGAAGAAAAATGGAAAAACAGACCAAAGGGCCAACGAAGAGGAGGAAACAGAGAGTGGTGAGGTCAGAGGGAAAAGACCCCATTTTGTGCATGAGTGGCTGCATCATGGCTTCTTGCCACCCTGATGAAGCTCACCAGCATCCCTTGTCTGTAAACTGCGGGACCATCAAGCAGCTTCGCCTCCTCGGGCCCTGGCTGGTTTTATGTTCAGTCTGCTGCTGAGTAGAT
Organism: Labrus bergylta; assembly: GCF_963930695.1. Classification (NCBI taxonomy): domain Eukaryota; kingdom Metazoa; phylum Chordata; class Actinopteri; order Labriformes; family Labridae; genus Labrus; species Labrus bergylta. The sequence continues at coordinate 7,894,398 of NC_089210.1, read as the reverse complement.
CCCGTTCTTTTTATTTAACTTACGACACACCTCTGTGTATATCACTGCACTGTCCAGCTGTTTAAACTACATGTGTGTATCTAACATTTCTAAACAAAGCCAATCGAACTCTTAGCTCTGTCTGTCTCCGTCTGTGTTTTTGGTCTTTTCTTTTTTTAACAGCGGGAGCCCTGACATCTGCTTCCAACAGGCAACTGAATACAGTGGCATACCTCTCCAGCATGCAAGGTTAAGCACCCACATTATCTCCACTCAGGAAAATGATGACCACACAGAACCATTTGTAACAGGAAATCAAATTTTGTTCTGACCTTGACTGCATCACAACATGCACTATTCTTGAACTACTCCTGCTTTTTTAGAAATGCTCAAATCCTGGTGTCATGTTACGGCTAACTGCATTCCAGGTTGTTAGTCAAATAAAAACGGAATATCTGACAAATCATTGTCATTTCAATTGATCAGCGACAGAAAAAAAAACAGACTTTGAATTCTGGACGGTCATTTTTCAAATTCAAACAATGGTTTAGCTAACTCATTAGCAACCGTCAGACAACAGCTAAGATCAGCATTCAGCTAAATGTTTATATGACCTTCTGAAAGAGTAACATGATGCCAAAGAAAAGGCATACTGTTATGTTAGGAAGGAATTAATACCCAATGATAATGAAATGGTAGCCATGAAATGGTTGATAGCTAGCACTTGCTGTAACAGGCAGGGTAGCTCATTCCCTCAGGTATGGTAGCTCATTCTTTCTGGTAGGGTAGGTCACTCTTTCAGGTATAGGAGCTCTTTCTTTCAGGTATGGTAGCTCATTCTTTCTGGTAGGGTAGGTCACTCTTTCAGGTATAGGAGCTCTTTCTTTCAGGTATGGTAGCTCATTCTTTCTGGTAGGGTAGGTCACTCTTTCAGGTATAGGAGCTCTTTCTTTCAGGTATGGTAGCTCATTCTTTCTGGTAGGGTAGGTCACTCTTTCAGGTATAGGAGCTCTTTCTTTCAGGCAGGGTAGCTCATTCCCTCAGGTATGGTAGTTCAGACTATCAGGTAGGGTAGGTCACTCTTTCAGGTATAGGAGCTCTTTCTTTCAGGCAGGGTAGCTCATTCTGATGGAAGGGGTAGCTCATACTGCGAGACTAGTTGTTTTCTGTAATTTCTCTCGGAATTTGCTGTCATGTGTCACCCCTTCCCACACGCCCATGGTGAATGTATTATCTGCTGTGTTCACACATCAGCTCACCCCGACTTAAAGGAGACATTTCACGAGGGGGCTTGCAGGACATTTTCAGCAGTTTTGTGCATAGCCTATATGTGAAAACAGCTGTTGCTAATTAGACACTTCAGCACGTGTAAAGCATCTTCAATTAATCCCATTCAGGGTTAACATAGTGAATACATTAAAGCATGAATGTCTTCAAAGTACAGAGCCATGACATGTTCAGAAAAATCCAGCATTCATCCCTACAAAACAAAAAGAAGTGTCTACTTACGCAGCATAATCCCCCGGTTGAGCATTTCTTCTCTGGACCTTTTTTGTTGGAGCTTTAGCTGGAGGACTGAACACATCAACATAGAGACAGACATAAAAGGAGGAAATATACAGAAGCAGAATGAATGGGGAGCCTCATTAAACTGCTATACATCACACCGCAGTGAACCACACAAGTAGGGACATTACTCATAGCTTAAAAGAGCATTAAATAGAAAGGCTCTCCGTCTATAAATATGAGTAATAAAGTTGTGCTACTACATCTGAGGTTCTCTGCAGAGGTTTTATGTGCCCTGCTAGCTCACATTGCTTCTCTGAGGTCCTCTGTGAGAGGATGTTTACAAAGATAAACTTGCACATTAACAGGGAAACATAAGCATGAACACTAACATACCAGATACATGCAGAAGCACCACAACCGTTTTCTGTTTCATTATTTGAATAAATTTCAGTCCCGACAACACTTAGCTGGTCATATGGTTAACCGTAACTAAATGATTATGTTCAGTGATTTACTATTTAAATATGATTATGTCTTCCTTTCAGAGGAATACAAGGCCATAATTAGGTTCAACATATAGACCTACACAGATCTCACCTCCACCAGTTCTAAGGAGCTATCTGTCTCACCGTGTCCCGAGCCAACCTGACATTTTCTCAGAGGACATATCTGCAAAGAAGTTTCCCCGAACCAAACTTTCAAGACTAAAATAGGACTTTGCCAGGAAATGATCTCCTGCAGATCAGCAGCTGCTCTATATCTGGGTCAGGAAATCAGCATTTCAGCAGTGTCATATCTCAGGGAAATGTGTGGCTCTTCAGCCAATGAGTGCTCAACTGTGTTAGGTGCTGTTCAGGTAGAAGGTTTGGTTTGGTTTCAGAGCATTTTTTGGTTGTTGCAAAAAATAACAGCTGCCTGCTGCGTGCAAAAACACAGATGAAAGCAGAGAGGGTGCAGCGTTCACTGTGTGGGCAGACGAACAAAGTCTTTATTAGCATTTTCACTTTTTTTCCCCCTAAATTCTGCATCCAAAAACTCTGTCTACTGAATCACAAAGCTTCCCTCACCCTCAGGTCTTCTTTTCATCTTATTCCTGCACTTACCAAAACACAACTGTTGTATTCTCTGTTCCAAAAAATCAAAGAGTTCCAATTAAGAGAGCCAACTTGCAAAAAAAAGAAAAAAAGTCAAGTGTAGCCAAAATAAAAACCTGCCATTATTCATCCCCTTAAATCTCACTTATTCAGACGACAGAGGGGACATTTTTCTAATGCATCTACCCATCTTGTTCCTCTTTCTCAGCGACATTTTTGTTTCTAAATCGATGTTATCCTGGACAGTAGAAAAGAGGCATGTGGTCCAGTGTTTCAGCAGCACTGCCCACATTCCTTTCTATGAAAAGTCTATAATAATGAGAGCAGGCTCTGTCGCCGCAGCTTCTTGAAGTCAGACCCAAGAGAAAATCCCTCTGTGCGTCCTACAGCGGCCTGACATGAAACATTCATCTGCCTTTGATTTCTGTGATGTGGACGTTGCTGACGCACGAGGGTGCAGTTTCTCCCCTCGGCAGAAGGAAAGATTTAACCAGCTCCTGCAGGCAAACACAGGCAGATTAACACAACAAACTAACACTTATATACAGGCCTGTATATCTGCAAACATGCAAACTATACTGAGGAGTGCACATTGAAAACACACTTTAATACTTCAACTAACACGCACACACCGATGCGGAGATACACAAACAAAACAGTGTTTTCTCTGCAGATGATTTGTGCCAAGAGATGACAGGAGTGTGATGCAATGTGCTGATACACAATCTATTCTGGGGAGGTGTGCTCATTGCTCAAATGTCACTATGACAGCAAGTGCACGTTCGCTCAACAGCAGTTTAGAGCACACAAGTGCAAGTGTATAAATCCTGCATGGCTACATCATAAAGGTTACATTTAAGAGGGGTCTTAGATCGCTGATGTGGAAGATAAACAATGCAATGTAAACATGATCAAATAACATATATATTGAGTTCTTCAATGTTTTAGTAATGGCTCAAGTAAGGCTGAATGCCAATACTCATACTCAATAATTAAATAGTTACAGGTTTTAAAGGAGCAATATGTAACTCTGACACCTAGCGTTTAAAATATGTACTGCAGTCCAAATTCAAAGCATTAGAGAGAGCTGTCTCCCCCCGCCCCCTCCTCCCTAGAGCGGATGCGCATGCAGGTTGCCATGTTGCAGACACGGAAGCTTCAGTGTTTATCCAGCTCTGCATCAATCTTGAAACCTTTCTGCGTTCTAACCTCTCTCCATTACAAAAAAAAAAAAAAGCATCTCCGATGTTCATCCTAGTTTTACTTTGTATCTGATCGTGGATCTTGTAAAGTTGAAGCTTTTTAAGTTGGGCTGAATAAGTTTTATTTGAACATGTTCGCTTGCACGCTTCCATCGCTGCAACACCTGTTGGTTTGCCGTTTGCCTGTCAAACTGAGGGGCGTCCAAAACAGCCGTGTGGGGTTGCCTGAAAACCGCCTATACTTCTCTGGTCAAAACACATACAGACCATTCTGGACCGCAGCATTGCAGCTGGTTTAAAGACCATAACCCTGGCCCTGTACACGCCAACATATACAGTATACACATACTGTATATACACATATATACACATATCCACCACATCTGAAATAATTCGCTCGAGACATGGAGAAATATGCTGTGGCATTTCATTTTTGTGTTTGAAAACACTGCTTTGAATTTAAATTTCTTGAGCAGACAGTAATGGACGGGTTTATTCCAGAGCTGTATGTGGTCCCATGTGGATTCTTTTAATCTGTTGCGAGAGGTCAAATTCACTTCTTAGCGTCTTGATTCAGCATTGCAAACTTGACAATTAATCGTTTCCAGTAGAGCTCTTTCCTCAGATCTCATCTTCCTGCTGAACAGTTTTCTATTTGTGTCCATGTTGTAACCGCAAGGAACCCGATCCCCCCCCACGACAGGCAGCTGAATTAAGATGAACACAAGTGTAAATTGCCAACACACACACGTACACACACACTCCCTCACCCACTCATAAGGGTGATACAGTTCAGAAGAGTGTGATCACAGGCTTTTACCAGAGAAAACAGAAATGTAGATGTGCAGATTGATAGATAAATTCAGTCTTAGTTTATCTTGCTGATAACTCTAGCATATTCATCACCTAGCTCCTGATAATCATGATAATAATAATGAGGTCTGTGTGTCACAGAAAATCTTTACTGAACCGATATGTGAAAACAAAATCCTGCTTCAAAAGGATCCGTTTCAGAATATTCTAACTCACATGAATTTGAACAAAACCAACCAGCTTTTGAAAAGTTTCAGGTTTAATCATGGGGTGAATGAAAAGAGAATGGAAAAAGGCACAGACCTATTTTTCACAACAGGTTTTGTTCACAACATGTCATTACACATCGCACTGTTCTGGATGACTCATGGAATCTTGCTTTGCCCGAGCAGTCCAAACCACTCTCAGTTCAGCTACATTTCACGACAGTCAACAGGTTAACAGGTTCATGAGCTCAGGGCGAGGCGTACCATGGCCAGGCTGGCTAAGCCCCAACTGTAACCCTGCCACTTGAAGATAATTGTATCCACCAAACACCTGAACCCAGAAAAAGTTATAGGGGAGGCCATAACTCCAAAATGTCATTGCAAAAAAACCTGAGGATCTCAACTGAGTGGACACAATTTTCTCCAAAACAAGCATTCCAAACATGAGCATAACAGCTGCAAACCTTTGCCTATGTAAGTCCTGGTTTATTGTTAGTATGATACACAACAGGTATCCCACCTTGTCTGAGACCTTGACAGGCCCGGCGCCTCAGCTCAAGCGGTACGGCTCGCTCATCGATGTCCCTGCTCATTGGCTGAGTCCTGAGAGGTGCAGGGTCAATGCGGACACAAGGCAGGTGTTCCAGCACGGCGGACATGAGTAAACCAGGAAATCACTCTGAGTGAGACTCAATGAAACAGGCGGTATAAAAAAAAAAACAGGAGGTCGACAAGGTCCAGGTGTTGGATACATGCACCTGTCACAAGCTACAAGTCTGTACAGCAACAACAATTAGCGAAATAAATGGCTTTGATCGTTGCTTGGTTAAGTGAAGTTGTAAGAAAATTAGAAAACAAATGTCCTCCTCATGAAAACAGGTTTTTCCCACTGCTTCAACAAAAAAATGTCGACAATACTGTTAAGATGTCCTTAAATGATAAAGTGACTAGCATGTGTAAACAAAATGCTAACTGAGCAGCTGCAGAAGCTGCAGCTACTGACTGACTGAGTGTGTGTGCGCGTGTGTGTTTCTGTGTGAGTGTGTGTGTCGAATATCATCAAAATATATGAACCAGCAGTCAGTCACAGCTGTTCAGTCAGTCAGCCGCAGACCGCCACACAAACACACTCTCACACTCTCACACACACACACACACACACACACACACACACACACACACCTAATGTGTACATTCTGAGCAGAGTCCCTGTGCTTCCTCTCACTTAGCACCTGTGATCTGAGCTCAGCATGGTGTCAGTGAAGTGCACCTGTGTTAGAACCTCGCAGTGTTTGTGCCTTCAGGCCTAAAAACATTAGTATGACATACAACAGCACATAAAACACCAGCTGACACTCTGCTTGCATGCTTTCTTTAAAATACGCTTTTCACACCTGTGTTGGCTGTTTTGTCTCTCTGCTTAGCATCTTGCAGCTAACTATAGCACCTAGTGGTAAAAAAATAAAACATGTTTTATGAAGTCGTCTGTAGGGACCTGGCTTGGATACCGGAGGGTCAGTGGTTTAAGTCCTGTTGCTCACCAAAGTATGGAAGTTGTTCTGGTGGCTGGAGAAGTGCCAGGTCATTTTCCAATACTGCCAAGCTGCTCTTGAGCAAGGCATCACAATCCCATCATCTATGTTGTGCGATTGCTGCGTTGCAGACCCACTCTGACTCATCCCCACATCTCACATATGTGTGTGAGATGTGTGTGTCTCTCAATAACAAAGTGTAAACCAGCATTTTCCCTAAGCGATTAATAATGTATGTTAAATTAAATTTAAAACATTTATGCCAAATACAAAGAAAGATTCCCTTCAGGTCATTGCTGAGATTTTGTGTTGCCGTTTTTTTTTTCATGGACCGACGGACTACAAATCCTTATGACATAAGAAGAGTGAAACTGCATCCACAGTCCAAAGCTGATCTTTCCTCTTTCAGCAGGAATATAAAGCGTACATGTGTGCTCCTCTGCTTTTAAATTGCCGTTATCACTCCGCCTGTCTTCTCCTCTCCCTTGCCTGCATGTCAGTATAAAACACCTGTCCCCACCCACTGACAGTTTCATTTATCTCCATTATCAAGGCGCTGTCTCGGCTGACATCCGACGATATAACATGACATTAAAGGTTAGAGAGGGCTCTTTCTAAAACAAGAATGGGTTAATGTGTCAATTACTGTTCCAACAACTCAACAGTGCTTGTCATGTTGGAATTAGATAGATGAGAAAAACGTGGCAAAAATGTGATCGTTAAGTGAGCTGATGCGCACATAAGTTGTTAAATATGCAGGGTGATGTGTCTGTGCGTGCATACTGGTAGCACAGAGGGTGTTAATATGCTGGGTGTGGAGGTCCCCTGGTGAGGAACTCAAATCAGGGCTGTCATCTGCCATCACATCTTGTAAGGTCTGAACCAAAACAGTCAGGGACATCGTTGCATGTAGGTGTGTGCATTTCTGTAAATTATACAAGTATTTACCTGTGACAATGTGTGTATCATGTCCGTTTTTGTTTTTGTTTTCAAATTAATTTAACAGCGAGAGTATGATTGTATCTCAGGATGTGTCTCCACATCTGTGTATGTATCTGACTTAAGTGTCTATAAATTCTGTTTTCCTATCATTCATACTCACTGAGATAAAAGCAAACAATTTGCTCAAGGCTCCACGTGGACTGTAAATTTCCATCCCTCTGTCTTTATCTTCTTGACATAGAGCTCAGTCTTGCAGGATCAGGGAAGGCAGATACTAATCACTGTTTTTTTTTTGTCAATAAGGAAACAGTTGAACAGCTCTTCTGTCGTAAAATTTGAAACTTGGACGGCTGCAAAGAAGAATATTTACTTTTTAATTATTTTTATTACACAAAACTTCACCCCCATAAAAAACACTACCCACATGACCTGCTTCATTATTATCATTACTAACATTATGTTATTATTATTTATTTTTTATTTTTTTAAAGATTTTATTTTTGGGCTTTTTGTGCCTTTAATGCAGAGAGAGGACAGTAGATAGAGTCGGAAACCAGGGAGAAAGAGCGGGGAATGACATGCGGAGAGGGGCCACGGGTGGAAGCGAACCCGGGCCTACCGCTTGCGCCCTAACCATTGTGCCACCAGCGCGCCCCCCCATTATTATTATTATTATTATTATTATTTAGCATCAATATATATGTATACTGTACAGTCTATATATTTTATTATATTATTATATTAGTCTATATTATATAACATTTCATTATATTACACTATATTGTTCATATTGCACTATATTATATTATATAACTGCACTCTGCATTACTGTGGTACAACACTGCCTCTCTTCTCTGTTGTTTACATTACTTGCTGCTATTTATCATACCAAGTCACTTTAATCATCACTTGTCACTTTATCTTGTCATTCTCTGCAAATACTGTCTCAATTCCATGCATAGTTAACTCCATCATTCATTTTGTACCCCCTGTTTTTATTTTTATTTATCTTATCTATTCTGTTTAATGTGTATTTTGAGCTTTCTTGTCTGTGCTGCTGCAACGCCCGAATTCCCCCCTCTGAGGATCAATAAAGTTTTTATCCTATCCTACATTAAAATCAGATTATGATGTCCGCTTCTTTCTATGTTGAAAATCCACCACTAGATGGCGACATTGTTAACAGCGTGCAACTCAACTGGTGGGAACCTTTGTTCGGTTCGCAGAGAGGGGAGCAACATTGGCGACGGACCAACATGACGGCGAAACAGAAGTAACGAACCCTGTACCAGCCGATAACAACAGATAATTGTAATGGACAGTGTTACCGCTTGACAAAAGCTGTCACTACCGCTTGTTAGAAGACCTTTATTTATCTGTAGTCTCTGTTAGAGCCACTGGAGACAAGTGTCGTGACGAAGTTCTTGCTTTAGTTTAAAATGTGGGGCGAAATCGACCCTCCCGTTCCTCCTGTTAGAGCACAACCGAGTTCTTGTCCTTCTTTGAGTTCTTGTGAGCCCGAAGATGAGAGTACATCACCGGAAGTACCACAGCCACGACCCCGACCTACAGACACGCTGCATCCACTACAAGACCCCCCGGTGAGAGACCCGGTCTGTTTCTGTACACCATCACAAAAACACCTGTCGTTCTTTGTAACTATGTTTTTTTTATTGTTGTCCTACAGTTTGTAAGCCAGGCAGAGTCAGTCTCTATAAATGACATGCTGGAGGCCATAGCCAAGAGCTCCAGTCCAGTGAAGAGCCAGCAGATAGGAGACGCTGAGCTGAGCCTGCAGGAGCGCAGAGACGAGCTGCTGCTGCAGTACAGGAGCAGACCTCTGGTGTTCCTGGAGAAGTACCATGTACGTGAACACACTTTGAATTGTGTTTCTGTGCGTATTTGTTTTGGTCATCAGATGCAAGGGGCCTCTACGTTGGAAGGTATTGTTGTAACCCCCCCCCATCTACCCTTAAAGTGGCCCTCCGGTCATCAATTAATTGGAAACATGAAGAAAAACTTGATGCAATCTGCCACGAAATCATGAAAGACAGAAATATGTCCATGATAATATTTGATCCACTGGTATATGTTGAGTTAAATTTGAGACATAATTGACTGTGATTGTTTTTTGTATCCTACAATTTGGCCCCTCTGGCAGTGAGAATTAAATGAATGTGACCCCTTGCTGTGACCGAAGTTGCCCCCATCCCTGTCGTAACCTATTGTCAAAACATAAATTCAGTGTGCAATGATTCAATTAAAAGTCACATTTACTGCTTTATTTTTAGTATTAGCTGTCACTACTGAGGACATGTTTTTGTTAGAAGTTATTTATATAAAAGGATGAAGCACCATAACAGATACCCTCCATATCCTCCTCTTGCCATGCATCATGATTGTTTTGTTTTTATTGATTTAACGTTTGATTGTGCTGCACATCGGTCCTTTGCCGCCATGCTTGCTTCTACACCAAACAAGTATATCTTCTTCTTGTAATTTCCCCATTTTTCCAGGCCTACCTAAAGCCCCAAGACTTGTCAGCGTTTGCCCACGTCTGCTCAGACCCCCGGACTCAGCACTACAGCAAAGTGATCGAGAGAAGAGCTGCAGCATGTACCAACCGGACCAGGGTCAGAAACCAGCGCTATGCCGCCCTCAGAGCCCTGCAAAGAGGTATGGATTATTCAACCACGACAAATATTAATGAATTCCTACAAGTTATGACTTCTTTAGTATAATAAACTTCTAGGCTCTGCTTTGCTTATTTGTATTTTATTCTAGGTGTGTTAAAAAGACTAAAAAATCCCTGACTGCGTTCACTGCTTGCACCAATCAGCAGAAGTCTTGTAGAACTTAGTCTTACTGTTCTGAAACCTGAACCTCTCTCTCTCTCTTCCTGCCTTTGCGTCCCTCCTCCTCTTTTAGAGGGTCAGTATTTCAGCGAGGAACAGATGCGGACGAGGGAGCCGCTGCTGTACGAGCAATATATCGGCCAGTACCTGACTGACGAAGAGGTGAGTGTGTGAGACAATGACAGAGCTGTCGTCATCGAATGTAGACGGGTCCTGATGTTGATTCTTCAACCAAAAAAAGAAATCTGTGTTCAATCTTATCAGTGTAATCTAAACAAGACCCAAGGCAAAAAAAAAAAAACATGTTCACAAAAGAAGTCAAACGGCGTCCTGAGTTAGAAGAGTCATTGACCCCCTTACTTACACAGATTTGTATTAGTTTGTACTTAACATGTTATCCTTCTATCATTTGTTCTGACTGATGTTTTTAGGTGCTGGAGCGCTCCCAGGAGGCCATGCAGGATGATGCACAGGGGGCACCAGCAGGGGGCGCAGGAGGGCTCGCCCACTTACTCCTCAACTCGTACCAGGAGCGTCTCATCCAGAACCGTCTGCAGGAGGAGCAGGAGAGAGAGGAGGGAGCACAGGAGGAGGAGGAGGAGGATGAAGAAGAGGGTGAGTGTGGATAAACACAATGACAACCTTTCTCTTAACTCCTTCTCCTACCTCTGTGTGCTGTCAGTCATCACGTCTCCCCCCCCGCCCCCTCTGCTCCCGCTGCAGAGTATCCTCCCCAGCCGAAGGGATGGGAGCCGAGCCCCGAGGAGAAGGCTCTGCTCAGGGAGGAGTTCATCAGTCAGATGCACCAGCACTTCCTGGATGGCAAGGACAAGGATTTCAACTACAGGTCGGCTGTAGCAGAACTTAATGCGCATTCAGACTCTGCTAATAGACGCATTTATTGACCCCAAAAGGGCAATTTGGTAGATGAAAAAATTCACTGGCCTAGAATACTTTCTATCAGGCAAATTAAAGAATGAATCATTGTGTGTGTGCATGAGTGAATATTGGTGTGTGTTAGCTCGCCCCTGTGAAACTCAGACAGCAGAGGAGCAGCCACTCCATAATGCAGTAGGGCTGGGCAATATATAAAGTTTTTAAAATATATCAATATATTTTCAAACAACATATAGGGTAAGACAATATCGTTAATATGGACACAGTTTATGTTTCATTAAAATAACGTTCTCGAGGTGCCAGTTCACCTTTTTCTCATCTCACTGATGATGACTGACTGTCTCTCCCTCTTAACCCTGCTCCTCCTCTCTCTCTCTCTCTCTTATTGTATTTAAGGAACATTTTTATTTTATAATATTACTTTTTAAATTCACAATTTTTCCATGTGTTTTCACAGGTACTAAAATACATATCGATATATGTTGAGTATCGCCATTCAGCGAATCAATATCGAGATATGAGTTTTGGTCAATATTGCCCAGCCCTATAATGCAGTATCAACTATAAGCATTATATAAGAAGTATAAGCATAGTTCTTTTTTTCATTACATGACTATTTAGGTACACTCATTAACTGCCTGCGTTTAGCACTTTGCTGATTTGAATACAGGACTGTGAATACACACATTTTAACAGGGCACTAATTAGCTTTGAGTGAGCTCTGAAACATGACTCTAACTTTTATATATATATAAAAAAAAAAGGAGCTCTGACTCTGTGCATGCCCGTCAGCACCTGTGTCCAATCAGACGCGGGTACTGTCCTGATATACAAACTGATGAAGGAACACATTAAAACACATTGAAACACATTAGCTGACCACTAAATATCTTGAATGTGTTGCTTAAACAGCGTTTGTTCGGTGTGTCCGTTGCAGTGAGGTGGATGAGAACCCGGACTATGACAACTTGGACATCGTCAGCAGAGACGCGGAGGATAAATACTTTGACGAAGACGACGAATCGGAGGAAGACGAAGAAGACATGACAGAATAGCAGATGTGACAGTAGGAACGACTGTTAAACTCTTGCTGCTTCGATGGAACTGTAAATATAATGTACAAATTCAGGCCTTGTGTTAAATGTTGAAAAGGTTACACATGAGTTGAAACTGTTAGAAATAAATGTTTGTGTGTTCTTTTGAAGTGTGGATCAGCCTCTTCCTCCTTGTTCTTCCCTTTTGTACAAAAATGCTCCATCTGGGTAGAGCTTTTCATCGGTTATGACAAACCGAAGACCATCAGCGGATGATAGATCGATCAAACCACATCACATTTAAAAGACAGAATGTCAAAACAGCGTAAGATACATTTCAAATCACAGTGGAGTGATGAATGAAAGTGTTTGTAGTTGTTCCTCTTACAGTTTGGCACGCTCCCCAGAGGGCAGAAGTTGACACTCCTCATGCAGGACAGGAGACTGGTCTGAGGCTATCTTCCCAGCCCGTCTCAGGATGTGCTTACTGCAGCTCTCGAGGAAAGAGCGCTCAACACAGTGACCCACCATCTTTGAGCAGATACCCAGGAGTCTGAGTATCCTAGCTTTTAGCTGGATTGAGAGGCCACGGAGCCAGATGTTTTCCTCCAAATGCTACTCCACTGCCCTTCTCGTACACCTTCCTGCTGTGAGTGATGTGGCTATGCTTCTTTTTAAAATGAGCGTACTTGATCTGAAAAGTTGGGAATGGTACCAAAATAACTGATCCGTACCATCATACTTTTTTGCTCCCCTCCTGCTGGGGTGCTAAGCGTACCGATCCGACCCTAAAGGGTTGTTGTTACACACCGCAGTCCCTCACTTCACGTGCAACAGTTGAAATATCCAGTGGATTTCGACAAAGACATTTCAAGCTCATATCTTTCTTGCGGCCTTCAGCCTACAGCTTCTCTTCCTGTGATAAACAGCCACATGCCGAGATGGATGAACACAAAATGCTGGACGTCCCACATTGTTGCTCGTCGTTTACTGTGTTGCCTCAACATCCTGGCATCTTTCATAAAGGGTGGGGCATAGCCAGGTTGTTAAAAACACAGCATAACCTACTTAACCACTAATTACTGTGCTGCAAAAGCGAAACGTCTCATTATTTAGAAGGATAATGGCTCAGATGTAAACCAGGACTGTGCTTGAGTTGTGGTTCAATTTCCCTGGCTCTCAATCTGAGCTTTAGGCCATATTAGAAAGCTGCAAAAATCAGCCTTTAGTTACATTTTCCCACACCTTAAGAGTCTTGGTGAGTGTCACGTTGAATGAATGTAAGGTGAGGTTTCATTTCTTTTGTTTGTCAGAAACCACTACTGATTCACGTACAGGACAGGATCATCAGCAGAGAGAAAAGACGTACTGCTTTGTCTTCTGGGTAATCCCAAAATGAAAGTCCCTTGTGATGAAAATGAAAACATTTTAATATATGTACAAAAACATATAAAATACAGAGCCAGGGCATCCGGGGGGATAAATCTTAATAATCCAGTTTATTGCAACATTTTCAAGTACGTTGACATCAGTGCACAAAGAAACCTGTCAAAAGTCTCAAATTCTCATGAATCACTTCAAACCACTTAGAGCTCAAACATCTGGTTGATTGAGGACATCTGTCCTTGTCTGTGTATCCACTTCAAACTTCTTATTATCACCTACAAAGCCCTCCATAACCTGGCTCCCCCACCGGCACACTCCCACCCGCACTCTCAGGTCTGCAGACGCTAACCCCCACCCACCCCTTGCAGGACTAACCTTCGGTCCTAATCCACTGCCGCTCCCACTCCCAAAAAAAACATCAGACACTCCCCCTCACTCTACCCACCGTCCCCAAGTGCTTGTTTTTTTTTCTTCTTCAAGATTGTAAAAAAGTAAAAAGAAGGAAGCAGCAAACTTCATTTTTGATGTTCCCTTTTGCGTTCCTTTAATTTCAGAGAGTAGTATTCCTCCTGCAGCTTCAACACTCTCAGTTGCATTTTAATTTTCTCCTTTTTCAATTGCTCGAGGTCCATCGTATCCAGGTGACAGCCGGTCGACGGCACGGGGGTGGACCCTTCCACTCTGGTTTCAATCAGGATTTCCGGGTCGATGTCTGCCGCAGATGGAGTCTGAGAGTTGCCTGCTTCAGGTCCGCGGTGTCTCTCTGCGTCTTCTTTTCCTCCAGCACTCTGTGTCACGTCTACAGACTCCTCCTCGTCCTCGCGTTTGATGGCCGTGACGGGCATCTGCAAATGTTCACCGTGAGGTGCCGCTGTGTCTGAGGGGTCATCGGGTCTTGAAGGGGGGAACTCTCTCTCCTCTTGGTTGTCCTCGTGCAGTAGATCGCCCCTACAGTCTTCACAACAAAAAACAAGGTTAGTAAAGACAAAAAAAAACAACAACATTTATCTGTCAACACATTACAACACAGAACCCACTGACGTATCTCTGAATTCAAATAATGGATTTAATCACACTTGTTTAAGTTGGACAGTCATTGCAGGTTCATTAACAAACCTGCTGTGTGCTCCATGCAGTCCGACTCGGAAATGCTGTTTATCTAAAACCAGAGCACATTTACAGAATCAGTAGAGCGATATTCAAAGGTAACAAAGGGATGTGTTTGAAAAATCATGACAGTAACTCTGAGGGGTTGACTCTGTTTATTAAGGGTAAATGATAAGCGGCACCTGCATGTTTTATATCGGCATGCACTGGTAACTATTTGCATCTGTACATTATTTATGTATAAAGTATGTATCCATAAATAAACTAAATATTTCTGTCAGCATATTATCAGCTTTGACTTTGACTGACTTTTATCTGCAATTATAGATACATAATTATATTAGAATGTTTCAGCAACATGGTAACTAAATATTAGAATCAGAGTGAATCCACAACCACAAAGTTGTTGGAATTTATAGAAACAACACTTTTGTATCAGCATGTAGCTTCATATTTCTATTGGTATCTATTCCTACATGATGATCTTCACTCTTTGCTACATATTTGTTTTGACATTTATGGCATGTATCCATATCTAAACACATATCTCTAACTACATATTCAAATCTGCATGTCCCCATTAATACATTTTTGTATCAGCTTGTATGTGTTACTATAACATTTTATTGACATGCATTTGTAACTACATATTTGCGTCACTTTGTTAGATGCAAAAAATGTGTTAATGTATTAATATATACCTGCATATTTGGGTCAGAATGACACAGAAAATGTCTTGAACACCACCATGTATAGGCAGCTATACATATTATTGGCAGCATTTGTAACTACATACTGTATTTGTATCATAAGGAATCAGCAACTATATTTTTATTTTGGCATATCCTGTGTCTGTAACTTCATATTTGTATCGACATATATCCATAACTACATATGTGTATCGAGATATATCAGTAACTACATATTTGTATCATAAAGAATCGGCAATTACATTTTCATATTGGCATATCCTGTGTCTGTAACGTTCAGAGTCGTAGCTACATATTTGGGCATGTGCTAATATTAAAGGCTAATATGTAGCTGTTACCACATGTCTGTATTTGTATCTTTCCACATGTATTGGTCATTTCGTACACCTTCTTACCTCTGGATGTCTTTCAATGATAACTCTTACTTCCATCTGTATTGCTTTCAACCTCTCCCCTGCAAACAAGAGGGACAGTAATGACTCATCTTAAAAAAACTTTTTCTTAATGAGCTGAAAACAAGTTCAGTGACAACATTTGTATAAATATACCTCGCGTTCAAAATCAGATTCATTGTCGTTAGCGGCAACAGCAGGGCCAGTCCTTACCTTCCACTTCTCCATGTGCCGCTCTCGTCAGCTCTTCCCCGTCATCCCCTCCTGAGTCTCCATCAGGCTCCACCTTCTCTTCCTCCTCTTCGAACAGTTCTTCACTGCCACGAGGCCAATCTTCATCTTCAACCTCATCGTCCTCACTGTCCTCTGTGATCTGATTTTCAGACCCTTTGACAGGAACAAAATACGTCCAAGCACAATTAAAAAAAAACAGAACTTGGCATTGCACTCTGTTTACTGTTGCTTCCATCGTGGTTTCATCTGCAGTTGCAGGAAAGACCAACCTTCAGAGGAGCTGTCTTTAGAGTGATTTGATGACGAGGTTTTCATCTGCAGGAAAAGATAACGCTGCTTTATTTGAAGTCTTTAACACCACATGAACTCGTATTCTGACATCAAGTTACCTTTGCAGTCCTAGTTCCCCTTCTTTTAAATCCCTTTGTGCTTAAGCAACCTAGCTGTGAGAATAGCAAGAAAGCATGAGATGTTTATTAAGTAGTTTAATCAGTCTTAAAAAGGAAAAGTAGTCTCGGTAAAAAAAAAAAAAAAACACCTTACCTCCATCCAGAACTCAAGGGGCCGTTTTTTATAGTAAATACTTGCTTTCCATTTTTTACTCGAGCCTCTCCCGGCAAAGGTTTCAAACTCATGAGGACGGAAACACTGGTCCTCGCACTCGATACACGGCTCGCCTAAACAGAGTGAAAAGCAACAAAAGAGAAAAGATACAAGAAGGGAAATCAAATAAGGCAATTAGGAAATAAGAAAAGATGTGTATTGTTCTGTTAGAGTGAAGAAGTGTGCCCCACAAGCTTACCACTCTCGAATTTTTCCACATCCAGGGAGCCCTTTTTCTCTCCACAGTTTACATTCCAGACTTCTAGGTTTTTTTTGCAGAGATGGAGGTGAGAAAGTTGCACACAAGCTTGAACTTTGGCTCGTTCATTAGCAGGACATGACAAGAAATTACCGTGACTGTGTTTTTATGTCTCAGGCATCGTTGTGAAGACATGAAATGAAAAGCAACTTGCCGTACAAATATTGGTAAGACGCTATTGTTTTGTTTTTTTTATCTTTAATGTGGAATATATGTTGTCAAAAATACATTAAAGATATCTTTTAGAGGACAAATGAACACCCACTGTTGTTGTGTGCACTTGGTTGTTGGTTGTGGTTGGAGCCGTCGGACGGGCCTGGTTGCCCGTTGTCTTCCTCATCCTCATCCTCATCCTCATCTTCATAATAATAATCTTCTTCCTGTTCTACATCAAAATTATATTTGATTCTCTTTCTTTGTCTTTGGCTAACTCTTCTGCCTATAGCTTCTTCCTCGCTTTCTTCCTCTTCTAAGGAATGTCTTGTTCTCATTTTCTTCACCGGTCATCTTTAAAAAAAAAAAATCAAAAACAGAACAACACATGAATAATGAAATGCTGATGTTAATTCTGATCTAAAGAGTTATTGGATTCGAAGCATTTCTTTAGAACCTTTTGCTTTAAACCATCTGGCGTCCTGTCTCTGTTATGCATCGTGTTTTCTTTTTATGTAGGCTTTGTATCTCTTTGTTTTTTGTTTTTTTTTAAATGTGCCTGATTTGAGGAGAACAGCATTTCACTCTCATGTATTTCTGAGAGTTGATCATGGAAGAGACAATATATTAAACCTTGGACTTTGTTTTCACCTGGACATATTTGTTTTGGGTACAATCTCTTCTAAAGTCTATTTCTTCTGATTCTGTGTGGGACATAATAAGCAAAACGCTTCATTTACTCTCTTTTTTTAAAAACCTTTTTTTTTGTTTTTTACTTCCTTTGCTGATGTCAGTTATGTATGTTTTTAAATCAAATATTTTAAAAGTCAAATCATTGTAATTTGAGTTTTTACTGAGTTATGGTGTGGCTGCACCTCATCTCTCCTCCTCGACAGTTTGAGTGTGTGAGTCTGACGGGGGCACACACACACACACACACACACACACACACACACACACACACACACACACACACACACACACACTAGCGCTCATCACCATTATGTGATTAATAATCTGACACCAACAACGAAAAGAAAGGCGAAATGTAAAACATTTTCCAAAGACCATTTAACAACAACGAGTGCCTTTAAGAGGCAGAAACCTCGAGCAGAATCAGATTAATGATGAACAGTCATCTGCTGAAACTGAGTTGAAGATAGAGACAGAACAAAAAATAATAGTATAGATTTAAGGCTACAATGTCAGTAGTAGTGGTTAAAGCAGGTATGTGTATCATGTATATGCTCATAAAATCAAGGAAAGTCATATCACACCTCTGAATATGAAAGTCTGATAGGACGTGGAATGAAAACCATGTAAAGAAACTCGTGACTCATGACACTAAACCAATCTTTAGAAGCTTTAACACATAATGTAGCCTATTCATATTCACTGACTGACACAAAAAAAAAAGAAAACATTACATATAATCGCGTTTGTTTGTTTTGGCTACAATCACACGGTCTTACCTCCTAACTTCTGCAACAGTCCCGCGATGGAAACGAAACTTAAGTTTGAATTTCAGCCGCTCCCACAAAATGATTTTTCACCCAGTCGTAAAGGAGAGTCTGTTTCGCGACGTTACCACCAGAGGGCGCTGTCTTTGAAGAAATAAGCGCACTGTGAGGAGCCACTGAAGTGACAGACGAAGACAGCGTCACTAATAATAATAATAATAATAATAATACATTGGTTTTCTTTATTTCTAGGAACCCAAAGACGCTTTGACAAAATATAAAACCATAAACGACGAGGACAGTGCAATGAAGAAGTAATGTAGGGGGAGGGGGGAGTTAGTGGTTGTAGGCAATGTTGAAGAGGTGAGTTTTGAGGGATTTCTTGAAGGAGGTGAGTGTGGGGGAGTCTCTGATGTTTTTTGGGAGTGAGTTCCAGAGGGTGGGAGCAGCAACAGAGAAAGCCGAAGGACCGAAGGTTGGTCCTGCAAGGGGGGGGAGGGGGGGTATCTGCAGACCTGAGAGTGCGGGTGGGAGGGTGTCGGTGCAGGAGGTGAGACAGGTAGGGGGGAGGAGCCAGGTTGTGAAGGGCTTTGAAGGTGATGATGAGGAGCTTGAAGTTGATACGCTGGGGGGATGGGGAGCCAGTGGAGGTCATGAAGGACGGGGGGTGATGTGGTCTCTGGTGCGGGAGTGTGTGAGGAGACGGGCTGCAGAGTTCTGAATGTATTGGAGTTTCTTGAGTGAGTATGATGGTGATCCGTAGAGGAGACTGTTGCAATAGTCTATTCTGGAGGTAATGAATGCGTGGGTGAGGGTCTCGGCAGCTGAAAATGAGAGGGATGGGCGGAGGCAGGCGATGTTTTTGAGGTGGAAAAAGGCTGTTTTGGTGATGTGTTTGTCATAGGAGAGGGTTTGGTCCAAGATGACACCAAGGTTATGGATGAGGGGGGAAGGGAGCACTGTAGAGCCATCGATGGTGAGGGAGAAGTTGTTGGTGGATTTTATGAGGGATTTGGGGCCGATGATGATTACTTCTGATTTGTCGCAGTTGAGTTTCAGAAAGTTGGTTTGAAGCCAGGATTTTATTTCAGTGATGCAGTCAGTGAGGATTGAGTGAGTGTCAGGAGTGATGGCTTTGGTGGCAATGTGGAGCTGGATGTCGTCAGCAGAACAGTGAAACTGGAGACCATGGCGGCGGATGATGTGACCAAGGGGGAGCATGTACATGGTAAAGAGGAGGGGACCTAGTACAGAACCTTGGGGAACACCTTGGGAGAGAGGAGCAGTGGGGGATTTGCAGTAGTTGATGCTGATGAACTGGCATCTGTCCGAGAGGTATGATTTGAGCCAGGAGAGTGCAGTGTCGGTGATGTTGAAGGTGGTTTCAAGGCGGGAGAGAAGGATGGAATGGTTGATAGTGTCAAAAGCTGCACTTAGGTCCAGTAGGATGAGGATGTTGAGATTTCTGGCATCAGAGGAGAGGAGAAGGTCGTTTGTGATCTTGAGGAGAGCTGTTTCGGTGCTGTGGTGGGAACGGAAACCAGATTGGAATGATTCATAGAGGTCATTGGCAGAGAGGTGGATTTTAAGTTGAGATGCTAATACTAATACTATTTCATTTTAAATATCACTTTTAAAAATTCTCCTAGTCAAAACGTTATTCTTTGGTAGTAAAGATATTCCCACGTTGCATTTTTACTATCAACAATTGTATCAACAATAGATATCCACAGCGTCCGTTCCACTTGGTTCATTTACGTCACTTTTTTTTTTCTATGGAGTTCTTCTTAAGATAAACTCCCATTTCAAATACATATAGTGCAGTTGTTAATTGTTATAATTCAGTTAAGAATATTAAATATTTAATTATAGACATCTGGAATAGTTATTTCATTTCATAATGTTTGAAAAATAGAATGAATGTCAGCTAAATTGAGCAACAACAAAAAATAAAATACAAAAAAGCATTGTCAAAACTTACCAAGAACTTCTTTCATTCTTTATTTCTCATCATATATAAAGTCACAATATCAAACATCACCAAAAACTTAAAGGATAATAAATCATTCTTTATGTAACTTATTAAAAGACAAGACTGACTGATTATAACAGTGCATTATACGTCATATAGGCTATCTTACACGCACATTTAAATGTTTATTCATTATTAATTATTAATTAAATAATTAATTCTTAATCATAAGAAACAAAAGTCATAAAATAAAATCTACTCGTGTTTTCTGTGCTTTTTTTCTGCATTTCTTGCATTAATGTTGAAGATCTGTTCTAGACTTCAGTAATACACGGCATGACTGATTACTAACGGTGCATTGATATCTCAACTATATTAATTTCTTGGAAAGCCATGGTATTTTTTCTGAATGAAATGGTAAGCCATTAAAGACGCACCAAATCAAAATAGCTAATACAGCCAATGGCCACATGTTTGGTGCTTGGAGAGCCCAACCACTCAGAAGTAACACCAGGATGGAGCTCAAAATGATCTTTATGTTGAACTTCCTCTTGGTCTCCTTCTCTGCAGCCAGCCTTGAATTGTCCTCTTCTTTCCTCCACAGCTCCCTCTTCTTCATCTCCAGCTCTTTGTCCTTGTGATGCTCCTCCAGCTCTCTCTCCTTGCGCCTGATCTCAGTATCTCTCTCTGCCAGGATGTCCTCCTGTCTCTTCCTGATCTTCCTCTCTTCTTCAGGATACAGGTCGTTGTGGTAATGCCCCCCTCCATTCAGGGCTACCAGGGTCTGAATCTTTTCGATGAGTCTTGTCACCTGGGTCTGATCCTCGGGTTTCTTGTTGTTGAAGACGTGGAAGCCGCCGCTGCACTTACGTATGAAGTTTCGGAGGTTTTCGTCGCTCTCTGCAACAACGTCGTTTATTGTTTTCCCCTCCAATCGATCCCCATGGGTGAACAGCACGACCGTGTAGTCCCAAACTCTAGGGCCAAACATTGCTTCGATCATAGCCTGGGTGTTTTGATCCTCCTGGGTCATCCGTCCTACAGGGACAACAAGCACGAAGGCGTGAGGTCCTGGCTCCTGGAGTTTGACACACTTCAGAATCTTTTGCACAATTTCTTCCCTCTTGCTGTCTTTTTCAAACAGGCCAGGGGTGTCAATGATTGCGACAGGAACATCCTCAACTGTCCCAGCCTCATCCACAAGCACGTCCTTGACAATCCCTTCCCCCTTTTCACAGTGTGGAGTGACTCTCACCACCCTCATGTCTGATTTGAACTCATATCTCCCGAGGATGGTGTTCCCACTGCAGCTCTTGCCAACCCCGCCTTTCCCAAAAAGCATGATCCTCAAAGGCTCTGTGAAATCAACAGATAGGAAACAATTCAAACGTGAGACTTTTCTGATTTCATATGCCTGCATTTCCTTAAACACCGACACAATCATTTCTACAAAGAACTTAGACCTACTCTGAGTTATGGTAAAAAAAAGTGTGACTGATAAACTGGAGTTCAAAATATTCTGACAGCAATATTTATACAACCATGAACATTAATTCACAAAAAACTTGGAGAGGAATTGTCTGTATTTCTTGTTTTTAGACTCTGATAGCTGAAACTAAAACTATCTGTAATGAAGGTAATGAAACTAAACTCAGTTGGGACACTAGTCTGTTGCTTTTCACTGGATTCACTCAGGTGTGTCGGCCAGAACACCACTACAGGCCTTATTCCAGAATATGAATAAAGAGAGTGCAGAATCGGTTGAATGTCTGTTTACTTCTTCTCTTGTAGTGAAACAAAAATACAGGCATTTCAGTGGCCATGCAATATGACAGAGTATTTGGTCTTTTCTATAAGAAAAAGAATAGCAGAATATACACAAATCTTACCTCTATAAAAACATACAAAACACTATACAGTAATATAATCGGTTATAATGTGTAAATAAATAAAGGTCAGCTACATGTCTCTTTAACCTAAAGTATTAAATACAGAAAGGCTATCATAGGTTTAACAGTCTTACAATCATTCCCCTATAAAAAATACTACGATGCTTTTATTGTGAAGCACGGACATCAAATTATCCTCCTCGTGCAGAGAGCCACACAGTTAGCAAACTTTGTAACTAACAGGCAACTAAAATAACACTGTTATTAACACGGGCAAGAATTAGCACTAGGTAGCATGGGCGGTTCTAGGCAGGGGCCTAGACACTGAGCTTGGTCCCCCCTGTGGCCACCCCTCCAAAAGGAAGAACCCCCCCCCCCCTAGTATTTGACTCAACAACCGGACTCACAATCTAGTATTAAATTCTGTTACTGAAACAAATTTTAAATCATGGTATTTTATGGTGCACGCTATTATTTGGCATAATATATATATATTTTAAAGCGATCATCTTTGTGTATTTTTCACCAGGGTTTAATGTTCCCCTCTGACAAAACAACTGGCCCCTGTTTGGCCCCCTCAGTAAAAGTGGTCTAGAACCGCCACTGCAAGGTAGGCTAAGCACAAACATGTAATGAATTTGACATGACTCTTATTCAACTTCTGTGTAGCTCCAACTGAGCCGGGGGACATTTAGCAAGCATGTCGGGGGCCGTGACGTAGACTAATTAGCATATCTAGAATACGCCGAACATCTAAACTCTAAAATCTAAACTCCAGCTCCGCGGGAGTTAACAACTTTGCCTCAACATTAAAGAACACACAATATCACATATAAGACGAAGTGCAATATATTTATTCCATACCTGTCACCTGCAAATGAATTGTATATTGTATACTATATTGTATTATTTAATTGTATTTCTTATTTGAATATTTGGTTTTAGTATTTGTATATTTCTGATATTAGGCATCTACAGGCTTGTTCCAACAATATTTCGTTGTACTTGTACAGTGACAATAAACACATCTTATCTTATCTTATCATCTGTCATCGACTGATGCACACTGCTCATTACTACATGATGTAATTCGCTATATGACCAGCAGGTGACACCTCTCCCCTATTGAGCACAATATCATCACATTAAACAGAACAGGAATCAAACACTATATTAACATAAAGCAAAAACCTTAACATGTAACTTTGGGGCCTTTTCTACACTATCTGTCTCTAGTTTGTATTAAATTAAAAACGAAAAATAAATATAATAAAAATAAAAATAAATAAATAAAATGAAAAACTACCACATTGAATCGACTCTCAGATGGCAGCTCACAGAGCTATAACTCGTTTGCAGCCCTCATGTCACTGAAGGACATGAGGTGATAGGACATGCTGTACCCTGACTGGTCTATAGGCAGTGAAGGGTTAAAGTTTTAGTATTATGTTTTACTTGGTTTGCCTTCACAGTGGCCCCAGACTGAGTGTGCACGAAAAACCACAGATAGCCTATAAAACAAATCTAAGATACAATACGTGCTTTTCCTCTGTGACCTGCCTGGCAGTGCCTTTTAAGGCTTTGTGTTAGCACTTATCATTGTCTCCTCCTCTCTAGATCCTTGCTTGATTTGTAGTGCTACTAATTCTCAGATGTTGATGATTTTGACAAAATCATCTGCTTAAAGAATTGTCGAAAAACAAAAACTCATGTAAAACCACTTTCTGTTTCACTCATTTCCTTTATAAGACAAGCATGCAGCAGCTTATGTGCTTAATACAAGTGAGAGATATGAAACATAAAACTACAGCTGTAAGTAAAAAAAAAAAAAGTTTGGTTGCTCAGTGACACAAAGTGAAATCTTTTAAAACATAGTTTAGTTTGATTTAAAGAATTTGGTATTTTTAATCAGCTCAAAAGAGTGAGACTGACTCAAACACTTGCATTAACACGTCTTGTCCATTCTTACCTTGTTTTGGATCCTCCTCTTGCTCTGCATCGGTCATGCTTCCAGAGTTCATGGCAAACAAAGATCTATTGTGTTGCGCAAACCAAAAACTTCCACGTCTTTGTCACAGTCGTGTTTGAAGCAGTTTATGAGAAAAAGTTTTGGTTAGACTTGTTTGTTCTGATTGGTCCCCTCCCAGCTTCTGTAATGTAAAAGTGAAAGTATGCAGAGGGGGAAAAAAGGGAAGGACTAGTGCTCAATAGCTTCAGTTGTGGTAGGAAATTAACCCAAAGGCTGCGAAAGCAGAGATAGTGAAGTTCCAAAACATCTTCATAAAAAAAAGACAAGAAGACAAAGCTTCAATGACAAGGGAGAGGCTGTCTTATCCAAACATTAAAAAGTACAAAACCATCGAGGTCAAGAAAAAGAAAAAAGAGAAGGAAACAGGTCACATGGTAATGCTCACCAAACCTCAAAGAAATAACTGGCCCTGATTTGAGACAGTGTTATACAAAGACCAAAGAAGAAGCCCTCCCCGCCTAAGGGTTGATACCAGAATTCTCACCTCATATACAGGTATCTTTTCAGTCAGACAGTCCATAGTGAATGGACAGAGGCACAGCTAGAGACTTCAGGTGAAGCTCAGTGCAGGTCAGAGGTGGATCAATCCTGATTGTTACCCTGAAGTATGTCCAAGAGGCTGTTTTAGCCCTGAAGACCAGTATCACTACTATTATATTACACTATAACACAGCTAACAGTAGCAAAAAGTATAGCAGAAAAAAACACACTGCATTATGTTATCATCTTTATTATAACTATACTGTCATTACACAAATCCTGTATCAAATCATTGTTCTTTATTTATTTTATATTTCTTAAACATAAATTTTCTTTCATGCTATTTTATACAGTTTGAGACGGTGTGCTTTTTGTAAACCAACTTCAATGGTTGTGTTACAAGACAGTAGATTAACTTGTTATCTTAAAGGTCAAATATTATTTTCCTTTTCAACAAGTTTAAATAATTCTCAGAGCTCCCCAAACCATGTCTGTAAAAATCCACTCTGATCCTGTATTTGATCAGGCCTATAAACATCTATAAACATCTAGCGCTAAAACACCTTTTCAGGGTTTTCTTTGAACGCCACCACATTCTCTAGTGAGGCTATCAAACTAAAATATAAGCATTATAGGTCACACTTGTGGTTAGGGGACATAGACATATACTATAACAAACAAACATCCATAACACAAATGACCCATACAAAAAAAAATGCATACATCGGGCATGTACCAAATACTTGTGCCAAAAATTCTATGACTTGTATCTCACTTTTGGAACCTGTTGGTTGTGTGGTTCTCTTTTTCCTGTCACATATTTTGTACCATCTAAGGTCCAAACTGCATTCATTAAAGAAATCTGATTGATTGAAATTTCCATACATTTGGGTGACGATTTCTCATTAAGGAATTGGTGGTGGTTCCTGAATTGAGAACGACTGACTCAGAGGCCCAATGAATCTAAATGGATGAATTATTTCAAAATGTAGCCCTGTATAGTTGTCATGAATAGAGAAATCAGCTATTAGTTTTACTACAAGGCTAGAAGGTCTAATGGGGGGGACTCTGCTTTGGAGCCAGCATGTAGAGGCTACTTAAAGAGCATCAGGATTTGGAAATTCTGCATTTGAGGTTGACTCTTCTTCTGGATGATAAAAACATAAAATGATTGCTATTACTATTACTAATACACATAATGTGCGAATTAGAATGTTCCAATTGTCGGGGATCCTCTTTCTCTGCTTCTCTGCAGCCAGCCTTGCATTTTCCTCTTCTTTCCTCCACAGCGCCCTCTTCTTTATCTCCAGCTCTTTGTCCTTGTGATGCTCCTCCAGCTGTCTCTCCTTGATCCTGATCTCATCATCTCTCTCTGCCAGGATGGCCTCCTGTCTCTTCCTGATCTTCCTCTCTTCTTCAGGATACAGGTCGTTGTGGTAATGCCCCCCTCCATTCAGGGCTACCAGGGTCTGAATCTTTTCTATGAGTCTTGTCACCTGGGTCTGCTCCTCGGGTTTGTTGTTGTTGAAGACGCAGAAGCCGCCGCTGCACTTGCGTATGAAGTTGCGGAACTTGTCGTCGCTCTCGGCAACAACGTCTCTTATTGTTTTCCCCTCCAATCGATCCCCATGGGTGAACAGCACGACGGTGTGGTCCCAAACTCTAGGGCCAAACTTTGCCTCGATCAGCGTCTGGGTATCTCGATCCTCCTGGGTCATCCGTCCTACAGGGACTACAAACACGAAGGCGTGAGGTCCTGGCTCCTGGAGTTTGACACGCTTGAGAATCTCTCGCATTATTTCCTCCTTACGATCTAGCTCAAAAAAGCCGGGTGTGTCAATAACAGAGACAGGAACATCCTCAACTTTCCCATTCTCATCCACAGGCACATCCTTCACAGTCCCGTCCCCCTTTTCACAGTGTAGAGTGACTCTCACCACCCTCATGTCTGATTTAAACTCATGTCTCCCGAGGATGGTGTTCCCACTTGAGCTCTTGCCGGCTCCACTCTTCCCAAGAAGCACGATCCTTAGAGGCTCTGTGAATTCAGAAGATAGGAAACATTTTACTTAACACAATGATCTTTCTCTCTTTATTGATGTTCTTAACCTTGACCACCATTGTTCTCATTTCTCATATGTGCTGCTATGACTTCCATTTTGTCAACAAGGTCTACTGCCATCATTGGTGTCATATCGCCTCTTTAAAAACCAATGGGGAGCGTCACTGAGACTACGTTCATGTTTAATACAGTCTAAGGGACAAACACACGGTTGGAGGTTTCCCAAAATGTTTAACAAAGCAATTATTTATAACTCAACTATATATAATGCTAACCAGTAAATCGAAATTGTGGCTGAGTTGTTAACATAATCATAAGGCATTAAAAAATTTGAATTCAGTGGACGCCTTCTTTCAGACAGGATCCAAAGAAAAAACTGGAGCACACAGATCACTTAAGGCAAATTTTATATAGGTGCAAAGGACTAACATTTCGATGCTCTGCGTCTTCCTCAGAGTCTGGATTTTTAATCCTAAAAATACATTATACCTTCATTGATGCAATTCTAGTCAATCATTTATACACACATCTGCACGGGGACCTGCGTCTTTTTAAATACACAAGCAGTCCAAACTGGTTTAAGCTGCCATTTAGACATCACAGGAAGTGATAGCACATGGTGTAGCCTGCATTTGATGTTAGACGAGTGAAACATGTTACATGAGAGGTTACTGTCTGTAACCAGTAGGTGGCGTCATTACAAACATTGAATATTGGTATGTAGCCTAAATACGTTCAGACATGAACTCTGATCAACATTGTGAAATGAAAGGAAGCTGTGTGTTTGACTTCATCCTCTTTCATGAGCAGACATTATTCTCTCTCTCCGACTCTCTGACAGCCAATCACAACATCATCATACAAAAGCACGCAAAGGACCCCGAGCAGATCTGATCACCCGAACACATCTCTATAGTAATGTGAACGCAGACCAGTTCTCCTAACCGGGGGGGGGGGGGGGGGCACGGTTAAAATGTGAAAACCCACCATGAAAAAAGTTAAGGTTCTTAAGACTTTTCCACTTGAAGCATCTAAAATCAGAGAGACTAACTCAGAGATTTAGACAGTAAGTTACCACTTGTTTTCCATAATTACCTTTCTTCTGATCTTCTTGGCCTGCAGCAGGTAGGGTTTCGGCGTCCATGGCAGACATAGATCGAGCTGTTGTGTCACCAAGCAGTCTCCTAAATACACAGTGCAATGTCAGGGGTTGAAACAGTTTGCGACCGAGTTTGACAGTTTGCTGATCCGTCCCCTCCCCAGTGTCCTTTTTTTGCTGACGCTCAAATGCGAAAGTGAAAGTATAAAACTGTTTTATGAGGCGTTTGGAACAAATAGATGACCCATTGCTCTACAGTTTAAGGTTTCACAAGTTTGAAGGGCTTGAATAATGTTCTTTACAACTTGGACTACGATTCCAAATAATGTAATTTAAAGTATGAATATAGAAATACTGTATCTTACTGTGTCAAAAGATTTCTAACTTGGTGGTTGACCTCCTGTTCTGAAGTTAAACCACATTTAGAAATCTGACATTTGGTCAAACTCTGATACGTTGGTGAACTACAAAAGGAAAAAGAAACTATTTAATGTGTTTGCATTTCCTTGTACCAGTCCAGGGGTATGAAAACTTCAGCTGTTCAAAAGCTCCATCTAGTGGCAGTACTCTGGAAGTGCCTTGGCACCTCGAGCTACCAGACCAACTCACATATTTTGGTCCGTAACAGGACTTGATCAGGTGACCCTCCGGTCCTGACCTGAGGTTCCTACTGAGATTCCTACTGAATCTTTTCTATGAGTCTTGTCACCTGGGTCTGCTCCTCGGGTTTCTTGTTGTTGAAGACGTGGAAGCAAGTTTGTATAAAACTACTGTTAGACCATAGACTGTAAATAAATATGAGACATCCAAAAGAAATCAATATTACAAAGCATACAGTTCATGTTACTGTTCTGACAAAAAGAGGAATGTCTGTGTTTTATATTTACTGATGTCAACAGCGATGTGGGTGAACATGACAATTGAAAAATAATTATTTAGTATTTATTACAAGACATTTGTTTTCTATTGAACCCCGTAAAGTCATGAAGTCTGTGGACAGTGTCAGCGTCACACCAAAAACTTTAAGTATTAGAAAAAATAGTGTTTAAGACTGGCATCTATTATTCGAAGTTGCAGCTACCTTGTTCAATATTATTCCTGCAGATGTGGCTAATAACAAAAAAACACCCTGAGCTGTCACATGTAGTTAACTGTACATTTTGTCTTGTCTGAGGCATTAATTGAACACCTTTGTATTTCTCCTATAGACACAGTGTGGATTATTGGTGACTGGTCCATTGAGGTGCCCAGAGAGCTGCAGAGACAGAGGAAGAAACCTGAGCCTCAACAACATCTGTATTTGTTGGTTCTTCTGAGGTGGACTTCGGTTGCTTCCCTTCTTCAATAACGCGCTGCGAGGGAGGTCTCCCCCGGATGGCCTGAGTGATGACACCCACAGACTGAGAGCTGGAGCTGAGGTAGGTTTTAAGCCTCTTGACAAACCGTTACACCGCACCCGCCTGTCAAGCTGGTCAGCTACACGCCTTATTGTGAATAACTCTTATCCTTCATCAAATCAAACGACCCCCGTACAGTGTGTCGATCGAGACATAAGCTAATCAGACCTATTTGTTTGTTTTGTACCAAGCTGTAAACATGTTAATCTCTGCTGTAAAAACAGGCTTTTTGAATGTGGTTTTTCAGATTAAATAAATATTTCTATAGAAATGCACTCCTTATGTCTACTTATGAGTATACATTTCAGATTCGAAATGAAAAGACTAAAATGTGCATTAATGCTCAACTCAATAGCTAAGGGAAGGAAGTCTACTTTTACACAACTTCTTATTCTTTGGACATTTTTTTTAATCAAATACTAATGCAGTTCATTTCTTAAAATGGGATGGAACAGAGTCATTGCAAAAATATGCCCTTAAACACAGCCCCATTCTTAAATCAAGATACACCGAGAGTAAATAAGATCAATAACTTGTGAATAAAAACACAGTTAAAAATGATTTAGAAATGTAGTCTTCCCTGATCAATATCACATAATATCAACTTCTCCCATCTAAACTGGACAAAGGGTTTTAAAATGGGAAGAAAATGGTTTGATTGCAAGTTGTTTGGAGGAGATCTAGTTTTATTTGAACAGCATGAATACAGTCTTCCAAGGTGCAAACCCTCCTCCTCCTTCTCCTGAAGCCTGTGGAGCTCCTTGATGTACTGCCGTCTTTTCTGCTGGCCATCTTCTCTCAGCAGAACTTCGACTGTTGAAAAGTAATTCAGAAGAAGCTTGAACATGTGACATGGATCCAGGAGAAGATGGACTTGTAGTGAGGGGTCTTCAGGATGGCAAAGAAAGAGAGAAAATAGCGGTTATTCATTAAATCATTTTTTTGTGCATTTTCTGTATTCATCTGTGTGTAAGAGCACATTTATAAATTCAACAGTGTACTAACCAGACAACAAAGGTACAGTATTCAGGTAATCAACATCTATTCAAAGTTAAGAAGACAAACATTATTGTAGTCATGCTATTTTCAGCTCTCTCACTCACTTGCACAATGATATTCCACATCAAATGGTCTCAGATTTTGTGTGAGGAAAAATTAAGCAATTTATTGTGGATAGTACTTAATCTTAACATGAAACAAATATAACCTGAATTATTTAAATCATTAACAGGTCCCAACTGTCTGTGCTTTAGTACAGAACATACAGTAACTCATTTATTATTAACATGAGCTCGGTACATGGCCGTATCCTTAAAACTATTTGTTTTACTAATTGCTTTATATCTTATTTTCATTCCAGTGAGCGCAAATCAGTCAAATCAACAAAATGAAGCTCAGGCACAACGAAGGACAGATCTTGGAATGAGAGCGTTTGGCACGCACCTCTGCACACGGGCTCGCTGTCATGGGGATTGCTCGGGTCAATACACTCACCTTCGCCCGGGGAGCAGGCGAAGGTGACGGTGGTGCCCAGCTGATACGTGATGTCACATGAAGTTTCCCATGGGGCATATGTCACAAATATTAAACAATAATCAAGTCATTGTTACTGTAATTCGTCGACATTAAAAGGAGCATCATTACTCACTTTTTGATTATTTTCTTGCACATGTTTTGAAATTTGCTCAACGCAATTAAAAAAAAAAAAGTTCCTCATGGTGTAAATTCACGAGTCGTTGCTGCCATCTAGTGGTCACAGTAGTGAACTGCAGCAACAACAACTCAGTTAAGTTGGCGCTAATGTAAATGATAATGGACTTGAGCTTATATAGCGCTTTTCTAGTCTTCCAACTACTCAAAGCGCTTTTACACCACATGTCACACCCACCCATTCACACACTGATGGTAGTGATGATCACTATGTAGTATCATCCATCAGAAGTAATTAATGCCATTCATACACTGCCACCGAAGCAGCGGGAGCAATTCGGGGTTAAGTGTCTTGCCCAAGGACACATCGAACATGTTGCCCAGCTGGGGATTGAACCCTCGACCTTCCCCAATGTGGCAATAAACGCTTTCGGAAAATACTTTCAAAATAAAATATCCAAAACGAATTCAGAAACGACTGCGTAGAGTTTGATTCGTACCAAACCAATATTATTTTAGTCCATTACATTACACTTCAGTCAATGGTTTAAAGAAATTGACAGTGTGAACTTTTCAGTAAATAGCAGAAACATTTTATACTGCTTAGTATAATCCCTCAGTTGTTTTTATTGTTTAGTTTCTAAAGGTGCTATGTTAATAAAGTTATTAATATTATTGTCAGTACAGATGGAAATAAGCGACTCGCTAAATTTGAGTGCAACCATCTTTTCATTTTTCTTTTTTTCGACGTTGTTGCACAATGTCCCCTGATTAAGAAAATAAATAAAACTATGTGTTATGTGAAGGAAAGAAAACACATCTGTACACATGTAACACCATTCAACAGAGACTTTATTAAATAAAGAATTAGATTGATAGATAGGAGAATTAAATAAACACTGCCTTCGTAAACAGTACCACAACAACAGATGAAACACTTAGAGCAGTGGGGTCCAAACTTTTTTTCTTGCGGGCCAAAATTGTCGTGTTAGAATCGCTCGCGGGCCACAGGTTTTGTTTTTTTAAAATATAGTTGAAAAAATAGTAAGGCTTTGTAAATCAAAACCTTTCTGCGGTCTAACCTCTCTCCATTTTTTAAAAGCATCTCAAATATTGATCCTAGTTTTAAGCACGTTTCTGCTTCTGGAGCTTATTAGAAACATGCAGAGGCTTTTTAGGTCGGGCACAATCACGTCTATCTGAACCAGTTCTCTTGCCCGCTTCCATCGCTGCAACACCTGTTGGTTTGACCTGATAACTGCTCTCATATCTGGCAAACCGAGGGGTGTCCAAAACGGCCGTGTGGGGGGTGCCTTAAAACCGCCTACCTTTTCTGAGTCCAAACAAATCCAGAGCATTCAGGACCAGAATCTAAAGTTAGAAGGAGGACACAGCACTTCAACATGTTTCCTTAATGTCTGATCATATAGTAAGGTCACTTTATCATTTCACTCTCTACACATCTCACTGATTGACCCTTTAAGCCCTCTCACTAGTATAAAAAATTAAAAAAACCCACCTTAAATATTTAATTCAAGACTTTTTAAGACTACACATGATCCACATGAACCCTGATAGAAATGAGTCTAAGGTCTGAAGGGTTTGTTTTCTACTCACCCCCGCCTCGTAAAGAGGGTTGTTGAAATCGGACTCGACTGTGATGGGACTGTAGGAGTGTGTGTTAGAAAGAGACTTCCAGAAGAGCGGCTTCCACTCTAGTCTGCATATGCTGAGCGAGAGAGAGCGAGAGAGAGAGCAAATAGAGCGACAGATAAAGAATCCAGAGTGCACAGCGCAGGGGAAGAAAACACACACAGAACAGTGACGTCACACTCACTTTGTATAGCACATGTAAATTCCTCCGATCAGCAGGATGACCAGGATGATCGGCAAAATGATAGCCGAGGCGATGTTCTCACTCAGGATCTGATGAGACGGCTCGAACGACTGAGACACTGAGAGAGGATAAAAATAAAAAACATCATCACTGAAGAACATTTTCATCACATCAAAGAACTCGACTTCAGAAACCCGAAGAGAGAAGAGAGAAGGTTTGGAGCGTTGGTTGTCCTCTGAAAGTAACGCTATGTATCCCCGAAATGCAATATGCACATAACCACAAGGAGCAGTGTAGAGCTGTATGGTGATGAGACCGCAAACGACAGCAACGGAGGCGCTACAACAATGTCGGAAAGTTTAGAAGAAAAGTAAATAGACCGAGTCCGCAACCACCCGCACCATGATGTCTCAGCGCCGTTGCAAGTATGTGAAAGTTTACGATGCAGCAGGTTGTCAAAGCAGGTATAATTGATCTGGTGTAAAAAAAAAAAAAATACACAAAACATGCAGCTTTATCTCAGTGTAATTCATCAAACCACCACTAGATGGTGCCAATATTCACAAGTCAGTGCTACATGAAGTCGTTTCAAACACTCGGCGTAACAAACTTTTAATGACTTTAGCGACGTCGCAAACAGAAGAGGAGAAAAATAAATCACTCTTCCAATTTGTGGTCATCCAGAAGCTCCTCGTAAGTCACTGTGAGAGAGACGAGACACAAAGTCTGTTAACGCTGATCTATGACTGAAGACAGGTAACAGCAGAACACCTGCGAGAGAGAAATACAACGCTGCTAATCTGACAGTGAAGAGACTTCATGAGACATGTTCTGGTTCTGCTCCCTGATTAAAAACAGTCACAACATGTTATAATAATTATGACATAATGGTAACTTTTACCAGTGTCTCGTCCGTGGCAGGAGATCTGGCTTGGACCCTCCAGTTGGTAACCTTGGTTACAAGAGAAAGAACGACCGTACCGACGGCAAAACCAGCCTCAGGGCGCACTGAGCGTGCTCCGTTGACCACCTCTCCTGGATTAGGACACTGCTGGCATGTGAGGGACAGAGAGGGACAGACATGACGGCATTTATCTCCACCCTGTTGACTATATTCTAAGTTCATAGATAAACCTTGACTCTATATTTATCTAACCTTTACCTACTGTAAGATTATTTTTCCACTGCACAGCTCCCACATTGCACCTTTTTAACATTTTATGTTTTATATTTTTAAATTCTATTTTATATATTGTAATATGTTATTATACTGTATTATTTAAGTTGTTGCTAGCTTTAAAAAACTGTAAAGTGGTTCTGTACAGAGTACATGCTTTAACTTTCTGTCTGGCGCAGCCATCTTTAAAGTCTGATCCCACTGGCAGGTGATGATGTCGGAGCTATTTACAGTCTCAAATCAGGGCCAGTTATCTCTTTGAGGTTTGGTGAGCATTACCATGTGGCCTGTTTTCTTACTTCTCTTTTTTTCTTTTTCTGGACCTCGATGGTTTTGTACTTTTTAATGTTTGGATAAGACAGCCTCTCCCTTGTCATTGAAGCTTTGTCTTTTTGTCTTTTTGTCTTTTTGTCTTTTTTTTATGAAGATGTTTTGGAACTTCACTATCTCTGCTTTCACAGCCTTTGGGTTAATTTCCGACGACAACTGAAGCTATTGAGCACTAGTTCTTCCCTTTTCTTTTTTTTTTCCTCTGCATACTTTGACTTCTACTTTACAGAAGCTGGGAGGGGACCAATCAGAACAAACAAGTCTAACTAGAACCTTTTCTCATAAACTGCTTCAAACACGACTGTCATAAAGACGTGGAAGTTTTTGGCTTGCGTAACACAATAGATCTGTGTTTGCCATGAACTCTGGAAGCATGACCGATGCAGAGCAACAGGAGGATCCAAAACAAGGTAAGAATGGACAAGAAGTGTTAATGCAAGTGTTTGAGTCAGTCTCTCTCTTCTGAGCTGATTAAAAATACCAAATTCTAAATCAAAATCAAACTAAACAATATTTTAAAAGATTTCACTTTGTGTCACTGAGCAACCTTCACTGCCTATAGACCAGTCAGGGTACAGCATGTCCTAGCCGCAAACGAGTTATCGCTCTGTGAGCTGCCATCTGAGAGTCGATTCAATGTGGTAGTTTTTCATAGAATTTAATTCAAACTAGAGACAGATAGTTTTAGTTTCAGCTATCAGAGTCTAAAAACAAGAATAACAGACAATTCCTCTCTAAGTTTTTTGTGAATTAATGTTCATGGTTGTATAAATATTGCTGTCAGAATATTTTGAACTCCAGTTTATCAGTCACACTTTTTTTTTTTTTTTTTTACCATAAATCAGAGTAGGTTTAAGTTCTTTGTAGAAATGATTGCGTTGGTGTTTAAGAAAATGCAGGCATATGAAATCAGAAAAGTCTCACGCTTGAATTGTTTCCTATCTGTTGATTTCACAGAGCCTTTGAGGATCATGCTTTTTGGGAAAGGCGGGGTTGGCAAGAGCTGCAGTGGGAACACCATCCTCGGGAGACATGAGTTCAAATCAGACATGAGGGTGGTGAGAGTCACTCCACACTGTGAAAAGGGGGAAGGGATTGTCAAGGACGTGCTTGTGGATGAGGCTGGGACAGTTAAGGATGTTCCTGTCGCAATCATTGACACCCCTGGCCTGTTTGAAAAAGACAGCAAGAGGGAAGAAATTGTGCGAAAGATTCTCAAGCGTGTCAAACTCCAGGAGCCAGGACCTCACGCCTTCGTGCTTGTTGTCCCTGTAGGACGGATGACCCAGGAGGATCAAAACACCCAGGCTATGATCGAAGCAATGTTTGGCCCTAGAGTTTGGGACTACACCATCGTGCTGTTCACCCATGGGGATCGATTGGATGGGAAAACAATAAAAGACGTTGTTGCAGAGAGCGACGAAAACCTCCGAAACTTCATACGCAAGTGCAGCGGCGGCTTCCACGTCTTCAACAACAAGAAACCCGAGGAGCAGACCCAGGTGACAAGACTCATCGAAAAGATTCAGACCCTGGTAGCCCTGAATGGAGGGGGGCATTACCACAACGACCTTTATCCTGAAGAAGAGAGGAAGATCAGGAAGAGACAGGAGGACATCCTGGCAGAGAGAGATACTGAGATCAGGCGCAAGGAGAGACAGCTGGAGGAGCATCACAAGGACAAAGAGCTGGAGATGAAGAAGAGGGAGCTGTGGAGGAAAGAAGAGGACAATTCAAGGCTGGCTGCAGAGAAGGAGACCAAGAGGAAGTCCCACATAAAGATCATTGTGGGCTCCGTCATCCTGGTGTTACTTCTGAGTGGTTGGGCTCTCAAGCACCAAAAATGTCGCCATTAGTTTGGCTTTCCAAGAAAAAATGATAGTTGAGATATCAATGCACCGTTAGTAATCAGTCATGCCATGTATTACTGAAGTCTAGAACAGATCTTCAACAACATTAATGTAAGAAATGCACCAGCCTGAAAAACATTTTTTTGTCTAATCATGAACTCAATGCAAATAATCATGATTAAAATCATATGAACTGTTCACTTCTGTAAACCTCAATGACTGGGCTGTTTTTATGACAAGCTTTACAATTGAGTGCATTACCTTGTAAGACCAGTAAAATCAATAAAAACATTCTTCTTCAACTTTCAATTTATAAGGTTTTGTCTGACTGGTTTAGAAAGCAATGAGGGCTGAGTTACATGACATCACCATCCTCATTTACGCACAGCCTGCTCCGGTCCCTCCTCAGCGGACCAAACATTTGGACGATGACCACTTGATTTGTGTGAGAAAGACTACTGTAAACTTGTATAACATTCAGCGGAACTCGATTATTTTCACAGACCAAGGACTGCAGATTAAACCTAACATTTAATGAAGGTGAGATGGCGGCAATAGCTCTGTCTGTAGGAACCGGAGGGTCACCAGATCAAGTCCTGGTATGGACCAAAATATGTAAGTTGGTCTGGTAGCTAGAGGTGCCAAGGCACTTCCAGAGTACTGCCACTAGATGGAGCTTTTGAACAGCTGAAGTCTTCATACCCCTGGACTGGTACAAGGAAATGCAAACACATTAAATAGTTTCTATTTCTTTTTATAGTTCACCAACGTATCAGAGTTTGACCAAATGTCAGATTTCTAAATGTGGTTTAACTTCAGTACAGGAGGTCAACCACCAAGTTAGAAATCTTTTGACACAGTAAGATACAGTATTTCTTTATTCATACTTTAAATTACATTATTTGGAATCGTAGTCCAATTTTTAAAGAACATTGTTCAAGCCCTTCAAACTTGTGAAACCTTAAACTGTAAAGCAATGGGTCATCTATTTGTTCCAAATCCAGAAAAAAAGGACACCGGGGAGGGGACTGATCAGCAGACAGAAACGTCTGCCATGGACGCCGAAACCCTACCTGTTGCAGGCCAAGAAGATCAGAAGAAAGGTAATTGTGGAAAACAAGTGTTAACTTACTGTCTAAATCTCTGAGTTAGTCTCAGTCTTTCAAAATAAACAGAACCTTAACTTTTTTTTCATGGGTTTTCACATTTTAACCATGTGCCTGTGGATGAGAATGGGAAAGTTGAGGATGTTCCTGTCTCTGTTATTGACACACCCGGCTTTTTTGAGCTGGATCGTAAGGAGGAAATAATGCGAGAGATTCTCAAGCGTGTCAAACTCCAGGAGCCAGGACCTCACGCCTTCGTGTTTGTAGTCCCTGTAGGACGGATGACCCAGGAGGATCGAGATACCCAGGCGCTGATTGAGGCAAAGTTTGGCCCTCGAGTTTGGGACCACACCTGTTCCCAGTTGCCTTCTTTTTTCATTTGCCAGCCTCTTTTTTACATACAAGCCTATGGAAAATGGAAAAAGTATGACGTCTTTTTAAAAAAGCGCTGCGCCTGATGCCTTTTTCAGTTGAATTATTTCAACTTTTCAGAAAAGCGCTGACCAATCAGGACGAGTATTAACCTACGTCCATATTTACCGTTGCCCAAAAAGATGTAGTATGCCATTTCTGAATAGCCACAGTTCAGTAGGCAGTACGTACTATTCAGTAGGGAGTTTCAGTATACTGAATTTTCGTGGTCATTCAGTATGCATTTTTTGGGTCCACCTCAGTATATTGAACATTTCAGTATGGATACTAACTTCCGGGTTTTATGCAGTATGGATCGGATGCGTGCTTTCAGGAAATTAATTGTATTTTACCACCCACAATGCAGTGCGAAATTAAACGTAAATCGTCACGTCACGTCCGCCTCCAAATCCAAACAAACATGGATTAATATAATACATTTTTAATCTACAGTTAAAATCCTGACTGAAATCGCTACTTTTAATTAACAATAGAAAATAAAACAAATGTTTGCATTATTATAAAACCTTTCCCCCTCTATCTAAATAATGATTTGACTATTCAAATGGGTCTTTATTGGTTTATTTTACTTTATATTTTGTATATTACTGTCTTTCATTAGTACTTTTCTTTATGTAGGCTACTGTATGTTATTTAGTTATTTAATCTGCCTTTTACTTGATTTACATTGTGATATTGTTTTTTGTTTCCCTGACTGTATATGAGCATTACTCTTCTTGAAAAAAGCTAAACAAAGTGCAAATTGACAGATAGTTTACAGACTTCGAGAGAAATGAGAGGCTGGAGTAAATTCAAATGCTTTACTGGTGTCATCATACTCATGAAGCTTCTATCATTGTAAAACTGAAAAATACAAAATAAAACAAGCACAAATTAAAGGATGCTATCTTAAACATTAGCATTTTTAGCTTGTAAATTATCTGTCTTTAAACTATACAAAATGCATCAAATATATCAAATAGATTGTATGTATAAATATAAAGATCTGTTCTTGCGAATTAACTTACAAGGGATGCTTTCCAAGGCACACAGACAGGAAGGAAAGAAACAGCTGGCCTGTCCACAAAATAAATGAAGCCCCTCCTAACTAGAGTCTCATAACTGAGTCACATGACTTAAAATGACCAATCAGAAAATACAGTGAAAAATAAAGAGCAACAATTAAATTATCTCAAATGACCAGCAGGGGGAAACAGAATTAAAATGAATTGAAACATTCCTGCTATACATGAAAGAAAGTGTATAAAACTGTTTTATGGGGGATTTGGAACAAATAAATGACTCATTGCGCTACAGCTTAAGGTTTCACAAGTTTGAAGGGCTTGAACAATGTTCTTTCAAAATTGGCCTACGATTCCAAATAATGTAATTTAAAGTATGAATATAGAAATACTGTATCTTACTGTGTCAAAAGATTTCTAACTCGGTGGTTGACCTCCTGTACTGAAGTTAAACCACATTTAGAAATCTGACATTTGGTCAAACTCTACAATTTCCTTGTACCAGTCCAGGGGTATGAAAACTTCAGCTGTTCAAAAGCTCCATCCAGTGGCAGTACTCTGGAAGTGCCTTGGCACCTCTAGCTACTAGACCAACTTACATATTTTGGTCCGTACCAGGACTTGATCTGGTGACCCTCCGGCTCTGATCTCAGGTCTGTGAAAATAATCAAGTTCAGCTGAATGTTATACAAGTTTACAGTAGTATTTGTCACACAAATCAAGTGGTCATCATCCAAATGTTTGGTCCGCTGAAGAGGGGCCGGAGCAGGCTGTGCGTGAATGAGGATGGTGATGTCATGTAACTCAGCCCTCATTGCTTTCTAAACTAGTCAGACAAAACCTTATAAATTGAAGGTTGAATGTTTTTATTGATTTCATTAGTGTTGCAAAGTTATGCACTCAATTGTAAAGCTTGTCATAAAAACAGCCCAGTCATTGAGGTTTACAGAAGTGAACAGTTAATATGATTTTAATCATGATTATTTGCATTGAGATCATGATGACAATAAAACGTTTTTCAGGCTGGTGCACTACAAGGCAGGGAATAAAGAAGTCATGATCTCCAGTTCAACAAGCCCCTTCTCTCTAGCTTTACATCCTCAATCACTTCCGATCAGCCAGTCTTTGAAGCAGGGCGATGACCGTGTCCTGTTTCGAGGAGAGCAACTCGAGGGCCGTCGCTATCCTACCGAGCGACTCCGCCATCCGCACCTCCCGTCTCTCACGTCTCTTCTCTCTGGCTTCCACTCTGCGCCGAGCCACCCGATCCAGGTAGGACTGCTCCTCCTGTCGCTTCAGGATCTCCTGGACCCCGGTGGTGCCGGATTGCTCCTGGTCTCCTTTCTGGTACTGTCCTTCTGAGCCGGACAACGGCGCTGCAGATAAGGTGGAAAGAGAAGACGGAACACTAGGGGGAAAAGAGGAGGCGAGGCCGAGGAGATTCTGATTGCTGCTGATTGGCGCATTGCTGAGGCGAAAGGGGATGACACCCGACGGGAAAGGATGAGTTTTACGGCATGTGTAGTGTGATGAGTGGAGGTCTGTGTTACTGGTCAAGCCAAGGGAAGGGGAAGTAGAAGCTGTCTCTGTAAAGCAAGGTGCAGAGATAAAAGGCGGAGATGGCACAATGGATGCTGGGTGAGCACTTGTGGTGACAATGTCGCTGTTGAGGACAATCAGGGGCTTGAGGTCAGGAGCTTGTGTTGGGCTAATGCTGGCTATGGACATTGAAGAAACAGCAGCGGTGCTACTGATCATTTGACTGCTGATTGTTTCCTGACCCGCCAAGTCAACACCCTCAGTGGAAGCAAAGTCCCCGTTAGGGCGGATGGTGGTGGCGGGCGCTGGAAACTTTGGCTTTGCCGCTATCTTTGCTAAGGGAGCAGGTAGGGTGGAGGCAGCGCTTCCGCCTTTGTGTCTCTTGTTGTTGATCTGAGTGCCGACCGTGTCACAGAGCGTGGCATCCATCAGCTAGGCGACACAAAGAGACAGAGAAAGAAAATAATACATCCAAGTTCTTTTTGGCACCACAGTCAGTAAATCACAGGCTGATATCTGAGCGCCGAGGACACAGCCATTCACACGAGAGGGCAGAGCATTGGTATGAAAGGCTCCATATGCTGCAGCTGTTAATTGGTTAAAGAGCTCACATTCTGCCCTTTTTGGGGTTCGTATATTTAATCTATGTTCCTACTTTTGTACGTTCACAATAGCTAAAGTCCGAAAAAAGTGTCTGTTTTCATGTACTGCTCCTCCTTGCTCCCTCTACGCTCTGAGTCCGTCAGCTGCACTCTGTTGAGCCCACACTGTTAGACCCCACGTGGGCCAAGTCTGCTCTGATTGGTCTTCCCGATCCGCTCTGTCGTTATTGGTCAGTTGCTCAGCACGCGTCTCGGAAATTTCAACATGAGCTGCAGGGCTTGCCACAAAGAGCCAATGGGCTTAGATCAGTGATCTCAGACTGACAATGACGTCGCACTGACGCATTTTTATCGAGGGGGGCAAGAACCGAGCGTTACATGCGGCTAACGCTACAGCTAACAGGAGAACGTAGGACTTTGAATTTTTGCACATAGATGAGCCTAAACATGCACAGAACACTTGGAAAACACACTAAAGAGCATATAAAACCAGAAAAAGCATAATATGGGACCTTTAAAGACTGAGCTTCCTGTACTGGGCCATATTACACAACATTGCTAATTCTACCTGCTACAATAAAACATGATGACGAGAATACTTTGGACTGGAATTATAGTCAAACCTATAGTTTATCACACAGCTTTTTTGAATACTTTAGTCTGATTGGTTAAAGACAACATTGTTATGTCTTCACAACAGACTGCTGCTTTACACACTGTTTTGACGAGCGTCCAGCCTTGATAGTAGAGATGGGACCGATTTGATCTTTAAATCAGTATCTAATTCGATATTGAAGTAATTCACGTATCGTATATCGGTCGGACGATATGCGCTATTGAATCCAACCGTTTGGAAAGTGTGGAAAGACTCCCATGATCAGACTTACGTCAAAGAACTCCCAGGACGTCTTAGCGTGGCCCGTCTCCCGGCTGCGGTCCTTCACCCTCTTGTACGTGACGATGAGGTTGTTCCACTTGCGTCGAATCTTTTCCACGGGGAGCACGTGCCCCTTGGAGGCCATCTCCTCCTGGACGCTTTGGAAGAGCTGAGAGCGCTCCCTGGTTTCGTACAGGCCCCAGCGGCGGCCGACAGCCTCGATCAGACACAAGACAGCTTTGGACGAGAAATCTGAGCCCGTGGGGAGCGTCTTTTCTGAAGGAACAGGAGGCATTGCTGAAGCTGAGAGACGACATGGGTTTAAAAACATCTGTTGGTGTCACTTCAAATACTGACTATTATTATTACTACACATTAAACTAATATACACTGAAATTCATTTTAAGGGCCCGGAAGTGTCTTGCATCAGCCAACCCCCTACAAGAGCCCATTTTATCTCATCCACAGAGTCCTTCAAAAAAATATAATCTGCTGAGCTTTTCCCCTTCAAGTTTGACCATATCATGGGAAAATATCTTTTTTTTTTTTAACTTGCTTTTTTTTACTGCAGTTATTTAGAAGTCTTCAACAACAAGAAAATAAATCTGTTAATTCTCTTAACTTAGATGCGCATACCTGGAGCTATCTTCAAGTACGTTTTCCCGTCCCCTGCTGTGGTGAAGAAGCGGTCTGTACCCACGGGGTCTAATGGTGAGAACAGGAAAACAAACAGGTTGAGACAGATTTTTATTGGTTATTCAGTGTTCTACATGGTATAAGACTGATAATAAAATAAGTAGAATGTACCAAAAATGTTTGACCCAGGGGTAGTATAAGCAAATCATAATGCACAATCAGATAAATACATATGACACTACCAAACAATACAGTGTTGCACTAAAAAGGTCAAAGGAGACGTGCACCATGTGAAACATTATTATCAAAAGAGCTCTTGTCTGCACTCACACAGCAGCACAGGAGTAGTTGTCGCGGCTGCAAGCAGCTCTGTGTCAGCCAGCTCCTCTGCAGCCTGATCCACTCCTCCCACTCCTCCTCTGCATGCGGTACTTCCACAGGGCGCAGGCGACTCCTGGCTGCCCAAATGAACCAGCGCAGATGTGTTCTCGTCGACAGCTTCGATCTTCACACGCATCGCCGCGACATCGCCGCTGTCTCCCGTCGGATTCCCCTCCATCGCTCGCTCAGACGGACAAAAAACATGAGCTGAACCGAGGGGGGGTGGAGGGGTGGGGGGGAGATTTGCTTGTCTGCGCAGGCGTTGAATTGGAAGAAAGTTTTGCGGTAAAGGATTTCATATGCGGCGACGCAGAGTTCGACCTCGGCGTTTTGCTGCAGGACTCACAACTCCCGCACGTCTTGTCAAAGTGTGTGCCGGAATAGCTTTCCCCCCCACCACCACCTTGTATGTTTTGTATGAGGGGCAGAGAAATGGCTGCGCTGTCCCCCCCAACAGCCGACGGATGCGCATGGCGGCTGCGCAGCTTGCAGTACAGATTTGCTGCTGGCAACGCTGACGTCAGCTGACCGCACGCATTCACAATGGCGGCGGTGAAGGGGGGGTGGGGGGGGGGAGCAGCCCCTAAGGAAAAGCCCCCTTCAGCCAGTAATTAAATATGAATATAATAAATAAATAATACAATTAAATTTAAAACATTAACATCAAGAGGCATCAACCTGGCTCAGCTACATTTTGATAACTAAAATATTTAACATTATTTAATTAGAATTTGTGATAATCACACCACCAATATTTAATTGATTTATTATCTGTGTCAGAACTTTAAAACACTCACCTGATCTGAATCAAATAATTTTTTAGGCTTAGCTTGCAAATAACTAGCCAACCGTAGCCTATCAACTATCATCATCCAGCTGTATGTGTCTTACCGTTAAGTGTCAGACTGGATCAATCAACAAAATACGGTTGTGCATTGTTGTTTTTAAAAGCTAATCAGCTTTTATGTTTATTTATTTATTTACTTTTTTTGATGAAACAAGGGGGGGGGGCTAACACCAGCAATGTATGTTAACTTAATAAGGACATTATATTAAAGGCACAGTAAGTAGATTCCTCAATCAATA
Organism: Labrus bergylta; assembly: GCF_963930695.1. Lineage (NCBI taxonomy): Eukaryota > Metazoa > Chordata > Actinopteri > Labriformes > Labridae > Labrus > Labrus bergylta. Next base: position 7,850,599 of record NC_089210.1, on the reverse strand, counting down.
CAATGACAAAAGACGACATTGAGGCTGGAGGGGAATCATGGGAGTTCTCTCTGCTAAATGTAAATTCATATCAATGGGTAACTTGTGTCATGTGCTACAGCCAACAGGCAGCTACTAACTAGCTGGGTTAATCTTTATTTTAGTAGAACTATTATATGACTGCTTAAAATGTTATATTTAACTCAAGCAGTACCAACGTCTTGTTTGCTCATAGTTCAAGTATTGCGACAATCCCTAAATGATTATTGTGGTAAATGTTATTAGAATTGTGATCAATACTTTGTGTTGCATTTATATAGTTTCACGCCTAAAAAACAACCTGCAACACCAGCTCCCAAAAATTACAAAGATCAGCCACACAAGTGCTTTCCTTTGAGGTTCAGACAGGTCACAACTTTATTTTTCCACACACAACATTAAAAGCAATACTGCCAAAGTCTTGTGAACCCGTCTTGTTTTGTCAAAAGTGCACTCAAGTCAAAATTTAAAAAAATGTTAACAATTATTAGAAAACATGGAAACAACAATAATAAAACAGAACATAGGAAGAAACAAATGAAAATAGGCAAACACATCATGTATCATAAAAAGTTTTTCCTCATTGTAAAAAAGTTTTCATGCTTTAAATGAAAGATGCATTTGAGATTGTCAATATCACCCAAGGTAACAGGAAAGATGAATATACTGACTCCACATTCATATTTGCATGATTACACTGTTTTGCTTTTTTGACAAAGGAAGTTTATTTTCCTCACAAATCTTATATCTGAAAAGCAAAAGCTGCATGATGGTTTATATTTAAATTCATTCATTATGAATAACTATCCAATCATAAATTATCGCCTTGATTTTAAGGTGTAACCAGACCTTTCATTTTCTTAAAGCTTAATATCTTTTGTGTCGGCTCGTATTTGAGTGTGTAACTGTGATGACTTGGGGACTTGACCGTGCGTCCCTTTTATTTATTATTTATCTGTCTTGTAAACTAAGCACACTTCTGCATGTGTTATTGTGATGTTATGTACAAGAGATAACCGTGCTTAAGCCTGGTTAGTCCTGGAGCAGTGTGTGTGCTTAAGCACGGTATGGGACAAGTGTGAGTGCGCCCCATGGTCAGGGCTCCTGCCTTGCCTGCAACAAAGTTTATGCCAGGTCTTAAGGTCTTAAAAATTCTTATTTTAGTCCAAAACCATTTCAGTTAAAGGCCTGTAACTTATCTCTTTGTAAATTGAGATTTAATTAAAAAACTAAAAATACATCAAGGCTGTAACCCACAATAATAATCTATTTTTCTCCCAGTACCTGAGTGTGTGAACTAAACACCGTTCATCAGTCATTACTCTCTTCACGTATGTTGAACACCTTCTTGAGTTCACTGTCAAATAACTCCTTCAGTTTGTTGCTCATGGTTAGGAATCCATCATTCTCCTGCAAGAGAACATAACAGTACCTGTCAGTGTTTACTAAAAAATGACATCTTTGATATTGATACGTTGTTAGCGCGTTTGCTTACTAGGTTGTAAAAAGCACTGTTGGTAAATATGAGCTGAACGTCAGACACAAACTCCCCAACAGTTTGGTAGAGGTTGTTCTGGAGTTTGTCAGTCACTTTTCCAGTCCACATGGGCATTTGGATGATGGTGGAGTAGTCTTTCAACTGTGGGTGCAAAGCAAAAACGTAAAAAAAAAACTAAAGACTCATAAAACCCTCAGCTTCATATTAAGTTTGCATCAATTTCAGACTTCAATTAACAAAAAACTGAAAGTGCAATCCCACCAGTCTCCAGGTTATTAGTACTTCTTATTGAATAGGAAAATCATCAAAAGGAGTATGGTAACAGAAAATATCGAAGACTTACATAGAGGCTTGGATTTGTAGCAAAATGTTGTTCCTTATCAGCACTGCACAGATATAGGAGAAGGTACTGGCACCTCTGTTGATGGCAGGAGGAAAAAATAAATGATGGCAAAAATAGATATGAGATACAGTGTAACAGATAGAGTCATAGATTATGCCTACCTTCATGTGTTGTGATATCTGTTCGGACATTGCTGCTTCCCTTTCCATTTCTTCCCTGAACATCCACTTCTGAGCTGTTCTGAATTCACAGAAGGTACACATCCAGCGGCTTTTGTCCCTGCTCTCAGTCAGAAACACACACACTTGTAAAGTCAAACATTTATCAGTGTGTTTCAAAACAGCATATGCCACTCATATGCCACGGCATTTGCCGGCCTGACACAGCACATGAGTGGACCAGAACGGCATGTGCCACTCATATGCCACGGCATGTGCCACTCAAATGCGACATATGCCGTGGCACATGAGTGGACCAGAACAGCATATGCCACGGCACATATGCCGGTCAATCAATCAATGATAAACTTCAATTTTAAGCTTTAAGCTCACCCTAAAATGATGTCGACAGGAGGGAGGTGACATTTCTGATGGAAAGAGAGAGGGCATATATCACACACCACCAACTCTTCTCCTTCTTCTCTTTTACAGATGAAACACTCGTCATCGTTCTTCTGATTCTCCTGCAAGGTCAAACACCACAGCAACTCTGTTTACTTCACATCAATAGTGCTGCAATGGAAATCGGTTTATTCATGCAGAACAAAAGTGGATGTAGCAGGCAAAAGTGCAGCTTGAAGCTGAACCGGGAACTTACCAAGTCTTTTAACCCTGGCATGCACAGTTCGCAGGAACAATTCAGTGAGTGCATTTGCAAGATTCTTTCCTGAAAAACAGAAAATAACAGTTTCTTTCACTTTGTAAGGTTGTTTTAGATTTGACAAACACTGTCCCTCTCTCTGACACTGCTTTTGAGGAAGTGAGAGCTTTTCAAAAGGGTTGACTTTAGGTTCTGTGGGCTGTTTTTTACTGGAGATGTTCAAGGCAAGTTGACTAAATAATCAAACGTTGTCGCCCTCACTAGTCAGCACCAGAATTACAAATCTATAAAATGAATGAGTGTATTTTTATTCATGTAGACCCACAATGCCAGTAAAATGTTGTGTCTAAGCTGTAACGCAGTCACTGGATGGCGCTTTAGCTCTGATTAATGGACCTGCTTTTCCTGTTTTTACTGCCCAGCACAATAGACAGATGACATTTCATAGCAGCAGTGCAGGTAAACTGGCATTTAACCAATTGAATAGAGCAACAGGCAACCAGTCAGCACAGACATGTGGAAGTTAACTTGCATGGAGGACTGAAGGCCGGTTGTTAAGATACCCCTCAGTAATTTAAAGAGCCCATGTTATGCCCTTTTTGGGGTTCGTATATTTAATCTATGTTCCTACTTTTGTACGTTCACAATAAAAGTGTGTTTTCATGTACTGCTCCTCCTTGCTCCCTCTACGCTCTGAGTCCGTCAGCTGCACTCTGTTGAGCCCACACTGTTAGACCCCACGTGTGCCAAGTCTGCTCTGATTGGTCTACCGATCTGCTCTGTCGTTATTGGTCAGTTGCTCAGCACGCTTCTCGGAAATTTTAACATGAGCTGCAGGGCTTGCCACAACGAGTCAATGGGCTTAGATCAGTGATCTCACACCGACAATGACGTCGGACTGACACATTTTTATCGAGGGGGGCTAGAACTGAGTGTTACATACGGCTAATGCTACAACTAACAGGAGGAGGTAGGAGAAACACACTAACACACTTGGAAAACACACTAAAGGGCATACAAAACCAGAAAAAGCATAATATGGGACCTTTAAGTGACATTCAAAATAGCCTTTAGTTCTCTTATTGAAGAATGTGATGAACTGTTTCAAATAGCAGTTGAATAAGCTACACACAGTGTGGTTTGGGAGAGTGACAAGCCATGTTAAAGGTGTAATACGTAGAATTTTTACACTTGAATATCTACATCCATTAAAAGTTGACTAGACCTACCGTATGTTGTATTTTTTGTTGAGTACTTACATTAAATCGGATTTTTCCAACAGTAAATCCATAATTCTATAGTTTTAAAGACTTGTGTCTTTCATGGCGGCCGCTATTGACAGAGCTGTCATGACAGACACTTCATGTTTATCGTTGCCATGGAAACACCGGAAGGGTGGTGGTGGGGGGGGGGGGTTGCGGTAGCAGAGAGATTCAGCCATGACATCATCTTTTGTTAATATTGTGATTGAGAGCCCCCTGCGGTGGCGGAATTTACTTACTGTGCGTGTTTTCTTACCTTTACACTAGTCAGCTTGCGTGAATTTAGATTACTGTGGGGAAATTAGTCGCTAGGAACATCCCTAGATTTAAAAAGAATGTCCCTTCTCAGTAGGGATTTCAGATTAGACTAGACTTTGATGACACACCTCCCAGACCCCCATTACCTCTGTGAGGACACAGAGCGGGTTTCCCTCCCACATGATGTCTCTCCTCCACGAGGGATCTGTCTGATGTGATGCCCACGTAACAAACTCCAACGGGGTCATCCAGCTTGTCTCAGTCCGAATACTTTTCCCACAATCCCCTGGCGGAGAGAACATGTTCAGAAGCTGCGTCTAGATGGCTTATACAAAGTTAATTCTACTGACATTTAATGGGCTGCACCACAGACGTGTTCAGGTCAGAGACAACTTGAACTATTACAACTGAATTAAAAGAAAATGAAAGCATAATTATTTACACATTGGACAGATCAAGAATTGCATCCATATTTCTGTTCATAACTTCAAAAAGGGAACAAGTAGTCGAAGCTTTGTATCCAGTTTATCTGACAAAACCTGATGGGGTTACCTGATGCAAATCGTTTCACATGTAAGGTGGCAGCTTTAGTCCCACATGTAACGTTGAACACCTTTTTGCTAACGTCAGGATGCTGCTCAGCTTGTTCCACCTCCTGCTCTTCCTCATCTGTAAATGACAAATAAAAATGGGGGCGCAGATGGCCTAGCAGTTAGGTGACGTCCGATGTATGAAGGCTATAGTCCTCCAAGCGGGCAGCCAGCGTTCAAGTCCGACCTGTGGCTCCTTTCATTGTCATTCCCCGCTCTCTCCCGATTACCTACACTATCCACTGTCCTATCAAATAAAGGCAAAAAGCCCTAAAATAAATCTTTAGAATATAAATAATAATAACAAAAATAATAGTAGTAGACAGTTAGACATTGACTTTGTGTTGATGCTGTGTTAGGATACAAATCTATTCATTTCTGTTATAATAACATAATTTACTTCTTCCCCAGCTCCCCCTTTGTAGAAAACAGCACCTGAGACATTTGCTTTTCGACTTGAAGAACCCTGCTCTTCCTCCTCATCTTCCTCCTCATCTTCCTCCTCATCTTCATCCTCATCTTCATCCTCATCTTCACACACTAAGAAAGGAGGAGGTGATAAGCAATTGTAAAATTATGATGTATGGAAAACGACATGGAGAGATAGAAAGAGATTGATAAAAGAGAAGTCGATTTTGATAGATATAAAGACAGACTTATTGACTGAACAAACCTGTGATTAAATCAGATGGCGATAGCAACCTCTTTGCCTACAGGCATAAAAATAAGAGCACAGAGTAGATCAAAATCACCGAAAACAAAACAAAGTCTGACTGTATGTGTGTGTTTTTGATTTATTTTGGGGCATACCGTTTTTCTCCTGACTATGAAGCCCGCTGAGTTCAGGTGACCTTCCTGCAGGAAAAACAAAATCAAATACCATCAAGCTTCAAATAAAGGCCCATCAAAATTTAAGGCTCAGTCTCTTTTACTAGCCTGGTGTTTCTGCACGCACATCTCAGTTAGAGGCCACTTTGCATTAAGTGTTGATAAAGTTTTGGATCAAATGATAACAGCAACTTACAAAAAATAAAGACGAATTTGTGCTTGTTTAAGAGATGGAAATAAAGGTTGACATAGTGCACAAGAGGGTCTCTCTCTCTCCCCTCACACTGATGGGCGGTCTTACAAAGAAAGATCCAATTAGTGATTAGTGATTAGTAATTGAATTTGTTTTATCGATATCCTCGTTTTGTACACATTGAATTATTCTTTCTGGTATAAATTTACAGTTTTAAATTCTTTCCCGTCTTTGCTGTGCACAAGTTTTGTTTGAACATACTAACAGGCCCGTCTCGTATTGATGCTTGTGCTGAATAAAGGCAGGGTCACTTCAGAGTCTGACTTAAATCAAAGGTTGGGATATTAATTGAAGTTTTACGGTAAATTCATTTCAAAGGGCCCAACAATCTGATTCCACTTCAGTAAAAGAAGAACAATCTTAACAAACCTTTATAAGTTTTCCAAGGCATACATTCGCACATCGAATGCTCATCTTCCAGTTCCTACAGTTCTCCTTCCCTGCAAAGCTCTCAAACTGAGGGGGGGTGAACCACTCTCTGCCGACTGCAATGCACTTCTCCCCTGAGACAACAGGAAGGTGTCGATGTCAACAACATCCACTGAGACGGTCAATGTCACATTTGTTTCCTCAGTAATAATTACAATTAAATGTGTTAATGCTTTACAGGATACAAAGTAAAAGAAAACACAAAAACAGACAGATAATCAAACAAGAAGTAAATAAAACACACAGATTTAAGACCCCAAACATCATTAAAAACACTTTATATCAATAATAAGATGATGTAAAAGTACAACAAAGTCAGCGGTTACGTAAAAGCCTGATGATAAAAGTGAGTCGTATAATGAGATTTTAAAAGGAATTTCTTAGGGTTTTCAAATTTGCAGAAAACTCCTGAAAAAGAGCATGTGTGAGTGCAAACAGCCATATTTTTCCCTCGGACTTCACCCGGAGTTTCTCCTGCCAGACCCCTGGTATTTTTTCCGCAGCGAGTCCGAGTGAGCTGATGTGAGAACGCAGCAGGATGTTATATACTGTGACTGCTGCACTGGCACCCTAACAGAAAGGTAGCAAAAACTAGAATGTAGTGATCGGTTATTTTGGTTCCATTCCCGACTTTTGACAGTGAAAACACCAATGAATGCGAACCGGACTGGTTAGTGGAAACAGGCCTTTAGGAGGGCCCTGCTTGGAGATCTCAGGCAGTGGTCTGGGACTAAGCAGATCACAGAGGTAGGCTGAATCCTGGCCTTTAGAAACGAGCATTACAACTCAAATCCTTCTAAAACTCACAGAAGGGATTCAAGTACCGGTTAAATATGGTCCCTTCTCTTGTCATGTGTTAAACGCCTGGCAGCAGTGTTTTGAATTAATGCAGTGTTTGGATGTTCTTATTCATGTCCAGATCAGGTGAATACAATAATTCCAAGCGATCAAATCTGATTTAAGATCCATTCTTTACATGATGCACAGTGTTTCTCTTCTTCTCTTTAGATAACACTATAGAAATAGTGTTTCTTTTTCTCCATTAGATACTCTACAGTCGACTGACCTTTCGCCAGTCTGTCTCTGTTCAGCATCCCCTCCTTCTTTCCACAGGTCACAGGTATCTGAAACTTATAGATGGGCCAGGTCCAAATCTCGCCTTTCTCGCCCCTCTTCAGGGGAGAAGCTGTAAAATAAAAAACTCAATTCAAATTCAAACTTGGAAGTATTATACGGTCAGTTTTACAGAGCGGTGACTTACAGAAGACTACTTTCTTGGATCTTTTCCTTTGAATTGGGGTTAGCTTACATGATGAAACAGACGGCTCCTCCCCCTCATCAAGCACAATCTTTCTCCGTTTCTTCTTCTTTTTTACTGAATTTGCTTGGGTCTCCTCTTCCTCCTCATCTTCTGACATTTCCTTCCTTTTCCCTTCGGCTGACTCTTCCTTTTCAATTTTCTCAGGCAGTTGTTTGTAATCACGGAAGGATCCTGCAGGTGAATTGTTGTTGATGGATATTAGAAATATCAAGTCCCAACAGACACAAATGAAAACAAAATTCTCAAAGTCTCTCAAGTCACATAGTTCACAAAGTCTGCCGGGGGGGGGGGTCGTGCTTAAGCATGCTACAGGATAACTTTGCATAGTGGGAGTGCGCCCTAAATGTGAGAACATTTCCCAAACAGACTGACTAATATAAAGAGCTGTGAAGAAGATTCACAAAACAATAGTTTCTTACCGTCCAGGAGGCTGTTGCGAAGTAATCGAAGCTGAGGATACTGGTTCATGATGGTCTCCTTGAAGACGCAACTCCAGAAGACTTTAATGTGCTGGGATTGATTTTTCTCCAACCAGCTGAGAAGATCATAGAGCGCTTGTTTTATTCTATCTTTGCTCTTCATGCGAGTTAACTTCTGCACGCACACAAAAGTAGAAAGATGATGAGAGTGAAGAATATGATCCGATGTCAATTTCACAATCCATTTTTTGATTACTTTAATGAAGTGTAACAAGTATTTCCCCCCCCGATATTTTACAAGATGTCAATGTAACCTAAGGATTCTCCATGGCCTTTGCTCTTTGAAAAAGTACAAAAAAAGCAAAACTATTGTGTAATTCTAAGTTCACTTTGTCACCTATTATGGGGATAAATATCTCAAATAATTACATGGCTGTGATAAATACTTGATTCTGATTAGCCAATTACACATAGACACTGTCCAATCCCTCTAGAGAAGCAGACTATTGCTAAGAACAAAACAAAGTGTTACTATGAAGAGCAGGCAGTTGTTAGGAACACAGGTCTAATCACAGATCCTGTTGGACTAACTGTAATCATGTCAATCCGTCTGTGTGTTTATTGTGGGAGAAGGAGAAGACAACAGTGGGAAAAAAAGTGGTTAAACCTAAAAAATGATGACTCAGTAGTTCAGGCTATTCACAAAATTCAGCTGGTGGAGACAGAGGGGGTCAACATCTAATTTCTGCCCTGGGGCCCTTTAGGGGGTTTATCCAGCCCTGTACAGTTTAATCAGTTTAATTGTTGAAGAAGATGAAAACTGGAGGTCATTTTGACTCATTTTGGTTCAAATAATCATTCAGCTGTTGAATATAGTGGGTTACGGTGTGTAAGTTTTGCACATGGCCCTGTTAAGAAATCTCTGAGGCCTGCAAACTGCTGACCAGTCTTGCTGTTCCCGCTTTTCACACAAGCGCGCATTTCAATCGGGGGGGGGCTGTGAACGGCAGTGACAAATGCTCAATGTTTCCACTTCAGTGTCTTACCTTGTAGCTGTCTTCCGGTATCAGGTTATGATCCCTGAGCTGGTTTATGAAGACGGTCGGACTCTCATAGCAGGACATTTCTGTTTTGTGACAGTGAAAAACCTGCAGCAGTTCCTCTGTCTCCAGGAAATCCAGCGGGTCCATTGTCGTGTCGCCCAGTACCTTTCTCCTTTAATTCACCCCCCCCAAAAAAAAAATCTGTTACAGAAAGCTTCAAACTACTTCAATGCTTACTTTTTGTGGCATTCCAAGTACTGCATTGAAAATGGTGTTATATAACCCCGCCGATGTAGGCCTATCGTGCAATTATTCATTCATTCCGCATCAACAGTTCTGTTAAGTATTAAGTTATAAAGTAAAAGTACAATAATGAAGGTTTTACCGCACTGCTTCTGAAATCAAAACAAATAGTGGGTAGCATATTACGTAAATCTAATCTCATTCGACCATATTTTCTTCCCCACAAAATGTTTTCTCAGTTCCTCCCTTCTGTCACAACCCCTCTCTGACGTTTGGAAAGTGAAAGTAAAGTTGCCTCGACGCAGTTCTTGACAGTGTCAGCAGGGGGCGGCAAACACCACAGAGTTATCTGTAAAATCCTTTCCATCTTTCTATCTCCGGACTTCTATAATGTGTAGACTTTATTGTTTTTTTTATTTTTCTTTGATATATAGTTGTTGTTTTTTTTTTTGATGTGTATACCTTATTATTTTTGTAGTTCTTGATGTTTATTGGGATTACCATGATTAATAATTATGCACATAGGACGTTGCCAGGGGTGGACAGTGATTCCCAGCAAGGCTTAACAAAAAAAGCACACCTTCTTTCACTGCTGGCAAAGCATTGCAATTTTTATGAGAGGATTTCCAGGTAGCCTAAACGTAAGAAATCTACAAGCCTACAGTGTCATGATTTGTTCTGTTTATTTTTGTTTTTCACTGTTAGATGTTTTTTTATCTTTTAGATCTCATCCTTCCCCGGTGTTTCCCTCTATGTTCTAATGTTTCTTAATTTTTCATTCTACAGTGTCTTCAGTGTTTCATGTATTTATTTTGTAGTTGTCCTCAGTGTTTCTTGTCTTGTGTTCATTCCTTCCTCTGTGTGTGTTTGCCTCCAGTGTTGATTGCCCTCATTGTCTGCACCTGTGTCATTAGTCTCACCTGTGTTGATTACCCCTGTGTGTTTCGTCCCTTCTTTGTCAGTTCATTGTATATCGTAAGCAGAGTGTAGTTTGTTTGTCTATGTCAGAATTTCTAGTGTTTCCTCCTGGCTCCTTGTTTTCCCCCCTTTGGCTTTTTGTTGCACATTTTAAATTAGTGAGTTTTGTTTGCCTTTGGCTTTTTGTTAAAATAAATTATTTTTTGTTAATTCTGCATCTGGGTCCTCCTCTAAGTTTTCTCGATCCATAACATACAGTGTAAATAAATACTTCAAGGTCATTGTTAAATTCCTCTTGGGACGAACAACTGCATGGTTTTCACTTTTCGTATTTTATTTTGAAAATTCACATCGGAAGTTTGCGTTGTACTAAACCGCAATCTGGAAAAAAAACCGATCTGATGCTGTGGGTGATTTGCTATTTGCTCGGACATTAACAGAGTTAAATCATAGTCCATGTTTCATGATATGTGTGAAAATGTATCAGCGTTTATTGTTTTTATTTAATATCAAATGAAACGCCTGTAGTATCTGTAGTTTTACCACTTTGTGAGGACTTGTTGATTTAATTCATATGAACCAGTAGCATTTAAGCGAGTCGCTAATGACCGTTAGGAGTGAACTTCGAGCGGGAACAGACACCTGAACAACTTTATTTTTGAACACCTGTGGTTGTGTGTGTCCCATATTGTTGTAGGTATGTTTCATTTTCGAACTGTTGAATGTTTTATCAAACTGCTGGTTGAGCTCAAAAAAGTCAAAATGTAGTTTTAGATGTGTTTGTTCTAATATGTTGATTTAATATGTAAAATACCGTTTGTATTGTAATATAGTGATATTTGAGAACCCTGTCATTAGATAGATTTTTTTTGTTGTTGATAGTACTAAATTACTACATGTCTTTTTTTTTTAATCATTTTAACTTTTATGATTTGTTACCTTTTTTTTTTACATTTATATTTATCTAAATCAGCTGTACCTTCACTGTAAAAGCAGCAGCAAACAACCCCATGCTGGTTCAAGTGGGAACAGACTAGGGCTGGGCGATATGGACCAAAACTCATATCTCAATATTGTTTAGCTGAATGGCAATACTCGATATATATCGATATGTATTTTATTAACAGTGAAAACACATGAATTAAAAAAGTTATATTAAAAAATAAAACTGTTCCTTAAATACAATAAAAGAGAGAGAGGAGGGACAGACAGTCATCATCATCATCAGTGAGATGAGAAAAAAGTGACCTGGCACCTCTGTAATGTTATTTTAATGCAACTTACACTATATCGATATTAACCATATTGTCTTGCCCTATATCTTGTTTGAAAATGTATCGATATATCTTAAAAACTCGATATATTGCCTAGCCCTAGAACAGACATCTGAACAATTGGCCATTAACAGTCTGAATGCTCTGGCCATCTTGTGTTGAAAACAGCAGAACTATATAGAGAAGGTCACACTAGCATCATATCAAATGAAAATGTGATATTCTCATGCTGGGTGAGTATTCGCATTAAATGTTTACAAGATTTGTGTTGGTGGACTTTGGTAAAAATGTTGTACAAGTTTCTTTAGTGTTGTTTGCAATTTGGTTTAGACTATTTTAAGGTAAATGCCAAATAAATATTTTGTTTAATGTGGTGAAGTTGTAAAGTAAAGTTTGTGTTTTACATTTAATGTACAGTTATGTTATGAATTCAGTTACTGTACATGACTTTTCAGTCTTGAGTTAAAGAGAGTGCTGGCTGAGATGTGTTTAAGCCTGTGTGAGTCAGTTACCTGCTTTCTGCACCTGCAAGCTTCATATCAACTGAAAATGTGATATTCTCTTGCTAGGTTATGGTTGACTTCAGACGATGAGTGACTGCTTCCCCTGCTTGGTGACTGATGGAGAGGAGCAGATCGCTGACACAAAATTGCCTGAAAAAATGAGTCTTGAACGTTCGCTTGCTTGTGTTCGCTGTGATCACTTTCTCAAAGTAAGGTAAGTTTAAATATATATTATATGTTAATATCTATGGATTATGTAGCTAATGGCTTCCTAACTTTGTAACAGTAAAAATAAGATATTTATTTGGGCGTTTGAACTCCTAACTGAACAACAAACAGTAAGTAACAACTGTGGTAAGGCTAACCAACTTGTTAAGTTAAGATAGTGTTTTCCTTTCTTTGATCTACTAGCATTTGAATACATTATGTTGTTCCCCTCAGGCTGCCCAAGCTAAATGATGTTCAGTCTGGAGACTGTGTCTCTTACCTTTTACCTTTATTACCATTTTCATGTTTATATAAACATTAAACACAAGTTTGAAAAAGGTCATAATGATAACTTCATGAATTATAATATTTATATTTTACATTAAACAAATTATGGAAAGATCTTACAGAGCATCCAAAAACACAACTGTTCACAGTCTTGTTGAAAGAGTGCAATAGTCTTTGTTTATTATTAAAAAATGTCCCTTTTAATGAGACAGTTTGAAATTTTGAGGTGGAGATCCAAAGTTGCTGGCAGAATCTTCGGTTGGAGGAACTGGAAGTCACTTGATTTAATATTGCACATGTGGAGGGTGGTGATTGTTTCCTGAATGGTCACAGGTTGGAGTTAGAGGCATAAGCTGCAACTGTTTATCTTAAGCTGAAGATTGAGATGCACGGTTGCAGGTCAGGTGAAGGTATGCTGCTGCTTTCAGCCACCGTCTGCAGGTAGAAGCTGCTGCAGGTTTCTGGCAGAGGTTGGAGATTGACACATTTTTTGCAGCTGTCTTTCATATTGTGATGGTGAGGGAAGTGGAGGCATCTGTAGGTTTCTGGGAGAGGATTGAGTTGGAGGGTTGTTTTTCCTGCAAAGGCTGCAGGTTGAGGCGTCAGCTCAAGGTTGTTGGCTGAGCTTGCAGAGCTGGAACCTCACATCGGGCCACCACCTGTTCTTAAGAAGAAAATGTGTTTTTAAAACCCAAATACGTAATTTTTTAAGGATTTGATATGTCAGTGCAAAATAATGTATTGTTTTGTAAATTTTGGTTAAATAAAATGTGGAAATACATGATTTAATTATGAGCAGCTTTTTTGTTACATCATGTTATGTTTGATCTGAACTGCAAAATGCTAAATTATGAGTATAAACTTCACACTTACTCATATCGTTTTATATAACTGATCAATAGCAGAAAAAAGCGTACTAACTTTTTTGAGAAAACAATTAAGACATATCTTACCTAGATATTGGTGAATGACGCTCATTGCTTGTGCATTGCTTGTGTAGGGGCAGCAGCTGTTGGTGTTTGGCAGTGGTCTGAGTTGGATTAATTGACGGCAGCTTCTAGCCAGGCTTGCAAGCTGAGGTGCCGATGACTGGTGGCAGCTGCAGGTGATGGCAGCCAAGAAGGTCGCTTTCAGAAACTTCAGTTTTACTTCAGGGAGCTTCAGGGAGCTGGCAGAGGCTTGGGTTGAGGGCATTGATGGCAGCATTCATTCTTAACTTGCAGGTGGAGGTTGAAGCTGATGTCTTCTGGCAGAGGCTTGAGCCAGAAGCATTTGAGGTAGCTGTGTTTCATATCCTGCAGGGGAAGGCTGGGCCTGCAGGTTTTTGGCAGATGCTTTCAGGTTTCCTGTCATGGCTTCATTTGTCCTTTATATTGTTCAGGTGGAGGTTGAGGCTGATGGTTATTCTCAGAGGTTGCTGATGGAGCTATATCAGCATTTTGAGAAGAGATTCTACTTAGATGCATGGGTTCCAGCTTTTAGCGGCCTAGTGGAGTTTGCAAGTGGAGGTTGCTGTAGATTTCTGGCAGAGGCTTGAGTTGGAGATACAGTAGTGGCTGCTGGTCAAAGGAGATGCTGCAGGTGATGGTCGCTGGCTATAGCTGTTAACCACAGGAGACTGCAGTTTGAGGTGGCTACAGTTTGCAAACAGAGGTTTGAGTTGAGGGCAACGAAGGCAGCTGTCTCACATTTTGCCAGAGTGGAGGTAAAGACTGAAATTTTAGGAGAGGCTCCTGTTGGAGGCTCAAGCTACAGCTGTTAGCCAAAAACTGCAGTTGGAGGTGACTGCAATTTACTTGAGTGAAAGGCATTGATGGCTGCTGCCTTTCATATTGAGCAGATGGAAGTAAGGCTGCTGCGGCCTGTTGCACCAGCTAAGTGCTAAGCTAAGTGTAAGTCCACACCACACCCTTGTAACTAGTTAGGCCCTACCTTAAGTTGTGTCATTGTTTGGTTGCACCACAGAGACACAAGAGACATAAGGTTCATCTTAACCAGCAGAGCGTTGTATTTCAAATAAGAGTTAAAACCTTAATCTACAGCTGGTGTAAAATAATAGTGACATCAAGTGGTGAAATCTTCCACTAACATGTAATTTAACAATACTCTGTTGTTGGACGGGTGGAATTATCTTTGCACATAGAAAATGACAGCAGGATTACCCAGGCTTTCCATAAACAACCGACTATTCACGTCATTATACCCATCTACTTTTTTCCTATTGTTGATTCTGATAAAAAAAAAAGTTTGACTTACAAGTTGCTACCCGCTTTCCCCATACATTTAAGAAGCACTGTCATCTGTGGAATTTTACTACATAAATATGGTCTTCATAATAATCATATAACAGGCAACGTTATAAAAAAAAACAGAAACAGTGGTGACAGCAACTTAATGCCCGCATGCACAGTAAGCATTTTTTTTCCTTTAGCATCTCTCTCTCTCTCTCTCTCTCTCTCTCTCTCTCTCTCTCTCTCTCTCAATTGACCCGAAAGAGAGAAATACGTCTTAATAGCCCATCATTAAATTCATATTCAGCACCCTGACGTTTCAATAAAATGATGTCACAAAACATAAGCGTTTCATTTCGTGATAGAAAAGGCTCTGATGTACTGCGAGACGCATCACAGGGCGCATTACAGACTTAACATATTGATAATTAAAGGGTGAAAACAACTAAACCTGCCACTGAGGCAGGGAGAGAGTGGAAGACAAGTAAGAGTTTGTTTTATTCAGTCAGAGTTATAAAGATTAGTTAAACTATCTGGGGAGTATAAAAAAAAGCCAAATGTTTCAACAGTGTTTCTATTTTAAGAAAAATGCTTCTATACAATATAAACATTGAATTAATCTCCTTTTTCTTTGGCTGTTATGTAAGGTTGATTACATATTTGAATATCCACCACAAAGTGTTGCATAAATATTCATTGCAAAGTGTTGGTTGCTCACAGAAAAACACACTGCTGATGCTAACAGTAAACCCCTCTGCTTATCCACTTTAAATATTGATACATCACAATGACAGTATTTTAAGGAGGACTTTGAATCAATTAGGAACTAGCTGTGATGTTTAAGTTTTCACTTATGCCTTCATTGTAACTATCTCAGCTGGTGCAACACTTAAAATGTTAGTAGAGCGTAAACTTAAGTTCAAACTAGACTACGTTTGAACTCACATATGGCTGGTGCAACCTGGAACTAGTTTCTAGTGGTGGCTGCAGTCGATGGCAGTGGCTGAAGATTCTTTACAGAGATGCAAGGTGAAGGCATCAGCACACATTGCTATGAGAGGCTGCAGGTGGAGGAGGCAGCTTCTTATGTCTGGTAGAGGCTGCAGGTGGAGAAAGAAGCTTGTTATGTCTGGTAGAGGCTGCAGGTGGTTAAAGCAGCTTGTTATGTCTGGTAGAGGCTGCAGGTGGAGAAAGCAGCTTGTTATGTCTGGTAGAGGCTGCATGTGAACAAAGCAGCTTGTTATGTCGGGTAGAGGCTGCAGGTAGAGGAAGCAGCTTGTCATATCTGGTAGAGGCTGCATGTGGAGAGAGCAGATTGTTATGTCTGGTAGAGGCTGCAAGTGGAGAAAGCAGCCTGTTATGTCTGGTAGAGGCTGCAGGTGGAGAATGCAGCGTGTTATCTCTGGTAGAGGCTGCAAGTGGAGAAAGCAGCCTGTTATGTCTGGTCGAGGCTGCAGGTGGATGAAGCAGCCTGTTATGTCTGGTAGAGGCTGCAGGTGGATGAAGCAGCCTGTTATGTCTGGTAGAGGCTGCAGGTAGATGAAGCAGCTTCTTATGTCTGGTAGAGGCTGCAATTGGAAGAAGCAGCTTCTTATGTCTGGTAGAGGCTGCAAGTGGAGAAAGCAGATTGTTATGTATGGTAGAGGCTGCAGGTGGAGGAAGCAGCTTGTCATGTCTGGTAGAGGCTGCAGGTGGAGAAAGCAGCTTGTTATGTCTGGTAGAGGCTGCATGTGAACAAAGCAGCTTGTTATGTCGGGTAGAGGCTGCAGGTAGAGGAAGCAGCTTGTCATATCTGGTAGAGGCTGCATGTGGAGAGAGCAGATTGTTATGTCTGGTAGAGGCTGCAAGTGGAGAAAGCAGCCTGTTATGTCTGGTAGAGGCTGCAGGTGGAGAATGCAGCGTGTTATCTCTGGTAGAGGCTGCAAGTGGAGAAAGCAGCCTGTTATGTCTGGTCGAGGCTGCAGGTGGATGAAGCAGCCTGTTATGTCTGGTAGAGGCTGCAGGTGGATGAAGCAGCCTGTTATGTCTGGTAGAGGCTGCAGGTAGATGAAGCAGCTTCTTATGTCTGGTAGAGGCTGCAATTGGAAGAAGCAGCTTCTTATGTCTGGTAGAGGCTGCAAGTGGAGAAAGCAGATTGTTATGTATGGTAGAGGCTGCAGGTGGAGGAAGCAGCTTGTCATGTCTGGTAGAGGCTGCAGGTGGAGAAAGGAGCTTGTTATTTCTGGTCGAGACTGCAGGTGGATAAAGCAGCCTGTTATGTCTGGTAGAGGCTGCAGGTGGAGAATGCAGTGTGTTATGTCTGGTAGAGGCTGCAGGTAGAGGCTGCAGTTAGATGAAGCAGCCTGTTATGTCTGGTAGAGACTGCATGTGGAGGAAGCAGCTTGTTATGTCTGGTAGAGGCTGCAGGTGGAGAGAGCAGATTGTTATTTCTGGTAGAGGCTGCATGTAGAGGCTGCAGGTGGAGGAAGCAGCTTCTTTTGTCTGGTAGAGGCTACAGGTGGAGAAAGCATCTTGTTATGTCTGGCAGAGGCTGCAGGTGGAGAAAGAAGCTTGTTATGTCTGGTAGAGGCTGCAGGTAGATGAAGCAGCGTGTTATGTCTGGTAGAGGCTGCAGGTAGATGAAGCAGCTTGTTATGTATGGTAGAGGCTGCAAGTGGAGGAAGCAGCTTCTTATGTCTGGTAGAGGCTGCAGGTGGAGGAAGCAGCCTGTTACGTCTGGTAGAGGCTGCAGGTTGAGAATGCAGCTTGTTATGTCTGGTAGAGGCTGCAGGTAGATGAAGCAGCTTCTTATGTCTGGTAGAGGCTGCAGGTGGAGGAAGCAGCTTGTTATGTCTGGTAAAGGCTGCAAGTAAAGGAAGCAGCTTCTTATGTCTGGTAGAGGCTGCAGGTGGAGGAAGCAGCTTCGTATGTCTGGTAGAGGCTGCAGGTGGAGGAAGCAGCTTGTTATGTCTGGTAGAGGCTGCAGGTGGAGAGAGCAGATTGTTATGTCTGGTAGAGGCTGCAGGTGGAGTAAACAGCTTCGTATGTCTGGTAGAGGCTGCAGGTGGAGAAAGCATCTTGTTATGTCTGGTAGAGGCTGCAGGTGGATGAAGCAGCCTGTTATGTCTGGTAGAGGCTGCAGGTAGATGAAGCAGCTTGTTATGTCTGGTAGAGGCTGCAGGTGGAGGAATCAGCTTCTTATTTCTGGTAGAGGCTGCATGTGGATGAAGCAGCATGTGATTTCTGGTAGAGGCTGCATGTAGAGGCTACAGGTGGAGAAAGCAGCTTGTTATGTTTGGTAGAGGCTGCAAGTAAAGGAAGCAGCTTATGTCTGGTCTCTGCTGCAAGTGGAGAAAGCAGATTGTTATGTATGGTAGAGGCTGCAGGTGGAGGAAGCAGCTTGTTATGTCTGGTAGAGGCTGCAGGTGGAGAAAGGAGCTTGTTATTTCTGGTCGAGGCTGCAGGTGGATAAAGCAGCCTGTTATGTCTGGTAGAGGCTGCAGTTAGATGAAGCAGCCTGTTATGTCTGGTAGAGGCTGCAGGTGGAGGAAGCAGCTTCTTATGTCTGGTAGAGGCTGCAGGTGGAGGAAGCAGCGTGTTATGTCTGGTAGAGGCTGCAGGTGGAGAGAGCAGATTGTTATGTCTGGTAGAGGCTGCAGGTGGAGTAAACAGCTTCGTATGTCTGGTAGAGGCTGCAGGTGGAGTAAACAGCTTCGTATGTCTGGTAGAGGCTGCAGGTGGAGAAAGCTTCTTGTTATGTCTGGTAGAGGCTGCATGTGGATGAAGCAGCCTGTTACGTCTGGTTGAGGCTGCAGGTGGAGAAAGCAGCTTGTTATGTCTGGTAGAGGCTGCAGCTGGAGGAAGCAGCTTGTGTCTGGTAGAGGCTGCAAGTGGAGGAAGCAGCTTGTCATGTCTGGTATAGGCTGCAGTTAAAGGTGCCTTTGGTGTTTGGCAGTGTTTCAGTTTGAGTCTTTGGTGGCAGCTGTCATCTGAAACAGACAACAGAGGCTTTAAAGTTTGAGGTAGAAGGATGTTCTTTCCATGTGCAGCATCTTGGTGGTAAAAGCTGTTGGCACATGTTGGAGGTTACAGATGTTCTTCTTTAGGATGGAGGCAGTCTGAATGTTTAGACTGGTGGTTGTTTTGGTCGAGGCAGGAGTCATAAACTGCAGGTGGAGGCAGCTGCAGGTAGATGACAGAGGCTTGAGAGCTTGAAGCTCTTGTCTTGAATTTGGAGCAGGTGGAGGCAGAGGCTGATGGTCGGGTTCAGAGGCTTGAGCTGGAGGTCAAAAGATACTTTTTCTTTTGCAGCATATAGATGGTAAAAGCTGCTGGCACATGTTGGAGGTCACAGATGTTTTTTTAAGGATGGAGGCAGGTTCGATGTTGAGACGGCTGGTTGAGGCAGGTGGAGGACGGTTCAGGTACTTAAGGTTGTTTGCAAAAAGTTTTTTATCCAGGCACTTGGTGTCGTTTGAGTTCTTTCACTAACATGTTCTAACTAACTATTACATTTAAATCTAAACTTGTACTTACTGGTAAATCTAAAATTCTATTCTTTAATCTAAATTATTTCTAATATTTACAGATCCTAACTGATCAACTAAGGTAAAGACTATCGTATCAGTTCTTTACTCTTTTTCTCAGTGTTGCTCCAGGTTCCGGTTCCCCAGATACGTCCACATCATACAGGGGAGGATTGACTCCAACCCCGTAGGAGACGTTCACATGAACGAGTCCTGTCTCGTATACAGTTTCAGTGAACATCGGGCGATCCAGTCGCTCCCACAGCTTCTGCTTCATAAGAAGTCCAAGAGTTTTGCTGTAAGCTCGAAGACGGCCGTTCTTGTACCGCAGCATGTCGTCTACCACAGAGTGATAGAGCGACTGGTACTGTGGCACTGAAAGCTGGTGGATCATAGGTGGGCCGTCTTCGAGCAGAGGAGCGATGGAGGGCTGGGGACCGGGGAGCACAGAGGAGACCGTTGGTAGCTGGTCAGCTGGAATTGTGGCCCGGGGCCTGAGGACCAGAGCAGGAGAGTCAGCATCGTTGGCAGGGTGCTGAGGAGCAGGAGAAGTGGAAGGAGGGGCCACGGAGGTCCGCTTCCTCTTCCTGGACTGTTCCGCAGCAGGAGCTGCGTGGTGGTGGTTTGAGTCCTGAAAGAACACCAACAAACAAAAACATGTCAGGCTCCAGTTGAGTTCACAGAGGCATACTTTTACAATCTCAGGAGGAAATTTAAACTGCATGCAGAAACTGTTTGGTTTCAGGTAGATTTAAGTGTTAGGATTTCTGTCAGATGTTCAAGTGACTTAATTTCTGCATATTTTGGTAAATATGAATTGGCCTGTTTTAGGGATGCAGTTGATCAAATGCTGATTTATATTCAGACTAGTCGACAAGTTTAAAGACAAGATAACACTCATTGAAATGTCAATATTGAGCACGTTTATGCAATACTGCTAAACAGGAGATCACTGAGCAATTTTTAATGTTAATAATTTTCTAGCAGTTGACTTTAACACTTGACAAAGTTGGAAATTATTTTCTCAAAACATGAAAATCAAATGTCTTACCAGGTCGTTCCTGCAGCACGAACATCGAGTGAAAGCTTGAGGCTTTCTCTCAGCCAGGCGTGATGAGACTCTCACTGTCTTACAGTGGCAGGGTGCTGTTATGTCTCATAGAGGCTGCAGTTAAAGGTGCCGGCTTTTGGTGTTTGGCAGTGTTTCAGTTTGAGTCTTTGGTGGCAGCTGTCATCTGAAACAGACAACAGAGGCTTTAAAGTTTGAGGTAGAAGGATGTTCTTTCCATGTGCAGCATCTTGGTGGTAAAAGCTGCTGGCACATGTTGGAGGTTACAGATGTTCTTCTTTAGGATGGAGGCAGTCTGAATGTTTAGACTGGTGGTTGTTTTGGTCGAGGCAGGAGTCATAAACTGCAGGTGGAGGCAGCTGCAGGTAGATGACAGAGGCTTGAGAGCTTGAAGCTCTTGTCTTGAATTTGGAGCAGGTGGAGGCAGAGGCTGATGGTCGGGTTCAGAGGCTTGAGCTGGAGGTCAAAAGATACTTTTTCTTTTGCAGCATATAGATGGTAAAAGCTGCTGGCACATGTTGGAGGTCACAGATGTTTTTTTAAGGATGGAGGCAGGTTCGATGTTGAGACGGCTGGTTGAGGCAGGACTTTTAAAGAGGCTGAAGGTGGAGGACGGTTCAGGTACTTAAGGTTGTTTGCAAAAAGTTTTTTATCCAGGCACTTGGTGTCGTTTGAGTTCTTTCACTAACATGTTCTAACTAACTACTACATTTAAATCTAAACTTGTACTTACCGGTAAATCTAAAATTCTATTCTTAAATCTAAATTATTTCTAATATTTACAGATCCTAACTGATCAACTAAGGTAAAGACTATCGTATCAGTTCTTTACTCTTTTTCTCAGTGGTGCTCCAGGTTCCGGTTCCCCAGATACGTCCACATCATACAGGGGAGGATTGACTCCAACCCCGTATGAGACGTTCACATGAACGAGTCCTGTCTCGTATACAGTTTCTGTGAACATCGGGCGATCCAGTCGCTCCCACAGCTTCTGCTTCATAAGAAGTCCAAGAGTTTTGCTGTAAGGTCGAAGACGGCCGTTCTTGTACCGCAGCATGTCGTCTACCACAGAGTGATAGAGCGACTGGTACTGTGGCACTGAAAGCTGGTGGATCATAGGTGGGCCGTCTTCGAACAGAGGAGCGATGGAGGGCTGGGGACCGGGGAGCACAGAGGAGACCGTTGGTAGCTGGTCAGCTGGAATTGTGGCCCGGGGCCTGAGGACCAGAGCAGGAGAGTCAGCATCGTTGGCAGGGTGCTGAGGAGCAGGAGAAGTGGAAGGAGGGGCCACAGAGGTCCGCTTCCTCTTCCTGGACTGTTCAGCAGCAGGAGCTGCGTGGTGGTGGTTTGAGTCCTGAAAGAACACCAACAAACAAAAACATGTCAGGCTCCAGTTGAGTTCACAGAGGCATACTTTTACAATCTCAGGAGGAAATTTAAACTGCATGCAGAAGCTATTTGGTTTCAGGTAGATTTAAGTGTTAGGATTTCTGTCAGACGTTCAGGTGACTTAATTTCTGCATATTTTGATAAATATGAATTGGCCTGTTTTAGGGATGCAGTTGATCAAATGCTGATTTATATTCAGACTAGTCGACAAGTTTAAAGACAAGATAACACTCATTGAAATGTCAATATTGAGCACGTTTATGCAATACTGCTAAACAGGAGATCACTGAGCAATTTTTAATGTTAATAATTATCTAGCAGTTGACTTTAACACTTGAGAAAGTTGGAAATTATTTTCTCAAAATATGAAAATCAAATGTCTTACCAGGTCGTTCCTGCAGCACGAACATCGAGTGAAAGCTCGAGGCTTTCTCTCGGCCAGGCGTGATGAGACTCTCACTGTCTTACAGTAGTCATGGTCCTTCAGGTGAACGGGCACAACACGCTGTAACAACACAGACACAGAACAACACTTCAGAAATACAGTCAATGCAACAACAACACTTCATGATGTCACATTAATAATGTTCTGCAAATGTTAATACAAGACTTTTTGAACTCATCTAACACATAATGTTAAAATAAATCATTCAGAATAATCACTCTTTCTATACAAAGCTACTTTCTAAACTCCGTTACAATGTGCTTTACAGCGACAACAAACTGCTGCAGATGTTGGACATCATTCAGTATTTTTAATTTTTTCTCAATTCTTCATGAAGAATGTTTTAGAGCACAAATTTATATTTTGTTTTTATAAAATAATGATTTGAAAATAGGGCCTGTGTCTTAAAGATGGCATCACTGTAATTAACTTATTTTATTTAGTAAACAGAACAGAGAAATGATCCAGTAAAGTTTTGACTGTCTGCATCATAACAGATCAGATCATTAAAACATTTAAATGTTTATTTTTCTTCAACATTTGTAAAGTTGATCTCTTAAATCTCTGAGTCTTTAGTTCTTGTCAGAATGAAAATTAACTCAATTAATTATTTAATTTATAAATGTTTTTTTACTGTGAAACTTGTGAAATACTTCTTGTGACTCTTTCAGGTTTTTTATGTTTAAATGATCTGATATAAATGATGCACTTTGAGGGTAACCATAGCAACCAGTGAGTATTTCGGCCATTTTGTACATATTTGTGCTTTTACAATGGACACACAAATTGATCCAGAAACATGACAAAGATTTTAAAAAGTAACCTGCACACACAAACAGACAGTCGCATAATTACTAAAACCCTCCAATGTATGAAACAATTATATTACAGTTTAAAATGAGAAAAAAACTGTAAAGACGAGTGAGTCTGCAGAGAGTGAGACTGATGAGTCTGAAACATGTCAGTACTGAGCTCCTGTTTTCACCTGATGTTTGTTATATAATCATTTTATTTCTGAACAGTAAATCCCCCAGAAGAAACTAATGAAGTGAAATGTCCACTCAATAGTATTTCTGACACTTATCTAATGACACTTATCTGTTTGGGAATTATAAACTGTAACAAATATCTATAACACACATTTTATTCATGGCTACATTTCATTCATGGCTGTGTCTGATGGGATTTTATTTTCTTTAATGAACCATTTATTGAATATGTGAAAAGATTTCAAATATTATTGAAGTATTCAAAGATTTATTTTAAATCTATTCCAATAAATGGATGAAAAGAAATCTGGTGCAGTCTAGTTCAGACAGTTTAAACTGTATAGTAAACAGCAGAGAGTCAAAAAGTGAAAATCTTACATTTTCCATGACACAAGTTGGATGTTTGGCTCGTGTCAGTTTAAGAAAATCTTTGGTCCTTCTTAGGGTGGAAAAAATCTGCAGTTTGAGCGTGATTTTCAGAGGAAATCGCTGATTTAAACTTGAGAACAACTTTCTGTGGCTGTCTTGAGAGTTTGTTTGAGTTGAAATGATGATCTGATATGAATGATGCACTTTAAGGGGAACCATGGCAACCATAGAATGTTACACGACCATTTTGCACACATGAGTTTTTACAGTCTCCTCTCACCTCTAAAGTTTACTTTCTTTATAAACAATGCAGAAAGGATCAAACTTTCACACACAAATAGATCGCTCCTTGATAAAAAAAAACCAACTTAAATATATTGATTATTCTTCCACTCTGATTGTTTATTTGTCCTTAAAAGAAAAAAAAATAACAACACATTTGTAGTTCTTCTTGGGCTTACTTCCTACATCAAATAACATCAAAGTTCATGATAAACCTGAAACTGAATGAATGAAATGTAGTCGTCATTCTTGTCATTCTGTACAAAGTGAACATGTCCCAGTTCAATGAGTAATATTGAAGGCTGCTCTTTTTCTTTCAATATGATCTTTAAACAGGAACAGCACCCCCAATGTTCATGAAATCTATCACCAGTTTTCAAAAAAAGTTTGGAAGCGCTATTTCGGTCAATAATTTCGCCCCTTTAATAATAGTAATTGGTGCTAATTGTTATTATATACGGTTGGAAAGCCTTATTAGTCACCTTTACAACAAGGTATAACTTGTAAGGATCGTGCATTCATGGATCCTTCCATCCTTTGAATTATTGTTTTATTTTGTGTACATTTATGTTCTCCAGAATGTTTTATTGTATTTTGTTAGCTGTTGGTATATTGATTTAATTGAAATATCCTGAATATGTTATTTTATTAGCCATGGAGCCTAGCTCGCCGTGCACAGCTATTTAAGATAGTTAACGTGCACGTGCATTAAATTAGCATACATAACGTACAGCACTTTTATTTAATCTGTGTAGGATCTGGAGTGGACTGGGAAGTTGAAACAGAATTTTGTCTGTGCTTTCCTTTTGCCAGATAAAAAGTGATCATAAGAATCCACAGCATCATCAATTCACACAACACAACGCAGAAATCCAGAAGTTACATATGCACTCGATCCACCTGTCTGAGTTCTCCAGATTACACTAGACAAGAAGAGAAATTATTTCTTTCACACGGACATGCCTATATCTTTTTGATCCAAAACCTGCAAGTGAAGATGTGAATTTAAAACTATTTGTTCTTGTTGGTCAAAAACCCACACATGCATAAGCTTTATACTCTACAATGTATGCTTATTCCTCAGTCAAGCTGTTGATCATATTCATGTTCATATCCTTCCAAGTCGTTATAAATCACATCTGTGTGCTGCTCCTGACAGCTCTGCACCACCTGCAGGACTGCAGCGAGGCGGCGGTCCAGAGCAGAGAGATGTGCTTCAGACAGCAGGGGGGCCACACCAGCTAGAGGGTCCTGGGGAAGGGAGTCCCGCATGACATCGCTCAGACGGAAGCTTGTGAGGGACAAGAGGCGCAAGCGGAGGAGTGTGGAGCGACGGATCCTACAAGCATAGGTACAGAGAGTCAATATGTTGATGCAAAAAGAGCATACCCTCTTAAAAACTTGGAACAGTTTTTGAAGGTTTGATTTCTTCAGACCTTTTTTTAAGGCGCACTCAACTAGCCTTTTGAGTTCTGTTTTACCTGCAACACTGTTTCAAAGGAGCCAGAATAGATGGCTCATCCTGAGAGTGGCGCCCAAACCTGGAAGACATTATCAGTCAAAACAAAATAATATATGCTGCCTCAGTGTCCAAAACATATCAGAAGTGAGACATGTCAAACACTTAGTATGCTGTTGCTCCCACGATAACAGTGACAGAATGACAACATTAGTGATAGTACTCACGCCCGTCCATTATCCAGGTGTAGCAGGAAAGTATCATTGCCAAATTCTTCAAAGGTCTCATAGTGATGTCTGTCCATGTTGCCTTTGAATGAGAAACAAATCAATGCCTTAACAAGAGAGATTCTCTGATTTGTGGTTTTTTTATTTTTAATTCTCGTATCTGTGACTCTTCCTTTAACTAGAGGTCGGACCTGTAAGCCTTTTAAGCTGCAAACAAACTCACTACAGGGTTGACATTAAAACAAAGAGACTGACTCATGAGGAAGTCCAGTATGGCCATATCTATGAGATCCACCAGTCTGGTGCCGTGGCTGTAAGGAGGTGTCTTTTTCACCGTGTCACAGTATGCAGCGTCCTTCTCCCACCTGGACACAACAGAAGTAGAGCAGAGTCACATTAACCTAAGCTCCTGCAAATATGCATGCTAAAAAAAATAAAATGCACAACTAACATGTTGGAAAATAGTCTTCTAATTGTCCAACAGCCTTCTAATTGCACGCTTCTTAATACACAAACGATAAAGTCTCTATGTTGTCATCAATATTGTTTGCACTGACAAAAAATATTTTGTGCTGCAGTTCTCCCTCCACACCTCTGGAGGTCACTAATGACTCACAAAAACACAGCAGTAATGCAATGCAATAAAAAAAGCACTCATTTGATCTTGAAAATCACTCATTTTTCATCACTAATACATATAATCTGAAAATTAGTAATGACAATCAAAAAGACACTGTACTGATAGTTTACCTACTTCGCTAGCTTTTTGTGGCTGTAGGCGCGTCTCCATGGTGACCTCCAGGACCTGCGAGGAGCTATGGTGAGGTCAGGTAGCATGGCAGCCAGGGAAACCTCCAGCGCATGGGGCTGGCCGCATACTGGGTGCTCTGATGAACAGTAGTACTCACACTGGCCATAGAAACATATGTTCCCAGCTGGAAGCAGTCAGAGAGATGACAGGTTGAGAGTAGCGGATGGTTAGTTCGTATGACCAGTGAATGTCAATGTGTCAATCAATTGTTTTTTATTTATAGAACACCAAATCATAAGAAAACATATCTCAGAACACTTCACATATATAGAATAGACCTAGACTGTAAATACTCATCAGTATTGTTGGTTTGTTTAAGATCCCCATTACAGTAACTACTCTTCCTGGGGTCTCCATATCTTTGGCAATATTTCATTAGTTAGAATACATAAAAACACATCCATAACATTCATACTCACACTACAACAAAACACATGACATAACCAATACAACAAACTCAAAAACTGTCTTAACACAGACAGAAGCTCTACATAAATATTTTTCACTTAAATAGTTGTGAACAGAAAAAGGAAAGTACATGGCAACTAAATCACAAGAAAAAATTGGATAGATAGCTTGAAATTGATTTAATATATTGAAGAACGTCAAAAATAACCTTATTGTGTTCTATACTTTAAAGAGCAGCTATCATAGTTATGAACAAACTGAAATTGATCTGATGAAACCAGCTTAATACAGTTCTTAAAATGCCAACTACAACGTCTGGTCTCTGTAACGGGATGCAGTGGTCAATTCAGCACTAAGATACAACTGGACGAGCATTCAGAGAGAGTCCTTCACAAGGAAGATCACATGACATTTTCTGGAAGACATCAATGTATGGTGATTAACTTTGTGAAAGTGTACCTGGGGAAGTGAAGAATGACCTGGACAGCCTGTTGTCAGTAGTGATCTCTCTGATCTCTGTGGTGACGTTGATGAGTCGACCAACCACTGGAGGTATCCTGTTGAAGCCAAGCACTCTGGGATAGAAGGGAATAAAAATCCAAAGTGGAAACCAGAACGCAACAGCAAGAATTAACATCCGATGGAATGAGTGAGAAAAAAACAAGTAGAAAAATTTAACAGCAGCCCTCTAATATCTTATTAACTCACTCTTTACTTGTTTCCTTTTTGACCTAAGCGTTCTAACAGCTTCGTCACAGAATACACCATATTCACACAGCAGCCATTTTCCCTTGACAATGTGCTCAGGGTACGACTTCTATCTTTAATGTTGTACACCATGTAAGTGTAGGGTAATGTAAAAGTAATGATTGCACTACTTATTGATACATTAGCAACTGAAAAGGAAAATGATCATGAAGATCTGAAAGATTGGACCATATTTGCTACAAGGACACATTTGATAACCCCAAGCCAACATTACAAAACGGCTAATGATAGTATGTTAGCATCTAAATATATTTGATCAGCTAGGTAGTAAATTCCTTTCAAATTTTTTGTTTTTTAAGCTTGGAGTAGATTACTTTCCTGTTGTTGTTTTTATACTTTCTGGCTAATGCTAGCTAGAAAGTGGTTTAAATTCAATGTTAGCTGTTTTCTGCCGGTAGGCCACTAAATCGGTTGTTTTAACTTCAAATATTACCACATTTCCCTCTGCTTTGTCAATGCACATTGTGTTTTCAGTTGTTAGATTCACTTTATAAAAAAAAAAGCAGAAAGACATTATGACAGCATTTAAGTTTTCCAACCTGAGTATGATGTCAGAGGAAAATGGCTTCTTTGTGAAAATAGTTTATTCAACTGACTCTGTACCTGTCGAGGTGAAAGGCAGCGATCTCCGCGTTGTGTCTTTCAAAATCTGAGAAGTAGAAGAGGTTCACGTCTGTCTCCGCATCTCTAGCTTGTCTATATGGGGAAAAAAAAGAAACACACAAACATCAACACAGTTTCTTAGGTTATGTAATTAAAATATTTTCATCTGATCATATAATTTGAATGAAGCATGGCATCCTCCAGTGGATTGCGAAAGAATGTTTTTACTATTGTGGTACCTGCAACATTACTAAAAATGCTATTAATTGTGTATACAATACTATCTAACTTAATATCACAATACCAGGCTTTTATTTTTTCTCCACCACCTTTATACTTTATTGCGATGTGTAAGAGAAGACGAATGCTTTGCTTTGTTGCTTTATAAGAAGCCTCTCTACGTAAATCAGTGTTGAACAGGAACAACAAAAACACTCTGATGGCTCGACTTTCATCAGTCAGTCATATGTTGGCAGTCACAGTGGGGTCTTACCTCATGGGTTTCAGCAGAGCTTCTCCGTAGTTTGGGAACGAAATGAGAAGTTTGAGCTGCGTACCTCCTGTCTTCTGAACTGAAAGACATGCATAAAGGGAAGAGTAAGTCATCATGAGAAACACATATCGGCCGTATTTGATTAAGGTATTTGTGGTGTTAATCCAGAACTGCACTGTATAAATCTGTAATACTGTGTATCACAACGGTTTCTCCATTTGGTGGCATCTTACATAATTATACAGCACTGCAGCCGGCTCTTCCAGTTTGGACGTGGATGGAATACTTCAAATATTGGCCTGATGGAAACAGTTTTATTCTCCCCATAATGCATTATTCATGTAAATAATAATGAATCATTTTGAGATCCTGAATGTCTCTGTATTGATTGTTTGGCAGTAATTGTACTCTTGCAGCACTGAAGGCAGCGAGAACTGTGTCATAAGCTTGTTTGTAATTTTGATTCATTGTCGATGCATCTGTGAGTTGCACAATGAGACACATTCTTATGTCCATAAAACAAAACATGAGCTGACTCACCCACACTTCAGACAACTGGCTCTGAATCAAAACATTAGTTCTTTCAAGTCAACAAGATACGAACATGTTCAGGTCCCAGACACTCAGAGCAACAGACTGCTGGTTGTTTCACACCTGTTTCTCACTCGTTTTATAAAGCAATTTATTTATCCTCTGCGCTAAATAATTTAAAAGATATTTACACTGTAATTGAGGTTTAAATGTGAAGGAAAAAAAGGACGAAAGCATCAAAAACAAATCAGTCTGTAGCTGTGAGAAGCTTTTAATCTGCGGCGTATAACACAAATCTCGCTGCATTATTCATCCTGCAATGTGCTGAACACAGGCACGGTGTCTGAGAGGAGAAAACACAAAAAGAACATTTGCATGTGTGGATGCTGGGACGTTGTGTTCATGCTGCTTTGTTTCTGTGCGGTGTGGGGTTTAATGGATTTTAAAAGTTCAGTAGGATTATATCTATGACCTTATCACAAAAATAATGTGAGCTGCAGATTTAAGACATTAGGTTTTCTGTGATATAACATATCTGCCTTTTCTTTTCATAATCTTGATAGTACTGACATCAACGGTACATTAGATTCAGGATTTTGTTAGCGGCTGTTGTTGGTGTAAGTTATTTGTGATACTTTATATACAGAGCAGGTCCAGACTGTAAACATTTTGAGCGAACCAACATATATCTACTAATGAGTAAACACTTGACAAGAGAGGAAAAAGTTTCTCTCAACATAAAGGAACCTGCAGCAGAAGCAGACCTGATGATGAACAATGAGCAGCCATATAGCTTGAATGAATCAGCTGAGAGAGAGCCAGAAAGGGATGGACGGATAGGTAAATAGACAGAGAGACGGATTGAAGGACAAGAAGACAGACAGGAAAACATGCAGATAGGAGATAGACAGACAGGGTGTGAAAGAGATGTATGTGGAGACAGACAGTGAGACAGATACACACAGACAAATGGATACATGGACAGACAGACAGGGAGATGAACAACAACAATTACAGACGCAGTAGAGTTGCCTGAAATAGCTATTTAAAATGTGTCTAACATTTGTGATAAAACTATCATAATAGTAAATTAAATATAACCCAAAATAATAAGTTCAGTAGTGCAAATGTTCGTATTTGTGTCAACCTTTAAACAAATTTTTTCACTCATTCATAAACAGTCAACAATGAGTGTATGCCCGTTCGTACCTGCATCATCAATGTTTTCTTTCCCTCCACCCAAAACAAGAAGTCTAAGACCAATATGGCTAATCAACAGAGAGCTGAATCATCCAGCCTTTACTCTTTTATTGTATGAATTTGTTTTCAATAGTCACTATTTTCATACATCAGTGTGAGTCTAAGCTACAGTATGTGTACATGAAGACATTTCATCCTAAATGTGTGACTTTGTGTGGATGCCTGTCTCAGTACGTACCCTCCTCTGTTCTAAAAATGAACTTTGGCACGGTTTACTGTATTCACTGAGAGAAAACTTGAGTGAATACTCTGTGTTGCCTCTGGCTCTCTTACAGAGCGACTTGTTTGTATAAAGAGATTAGAGTTTGAGTGAGCTGCATGTTTGTGGCTTCTGAAATGTGTCAGAGAGGGAGAATCAGAAAACAAGAAAGCGTGAGCACTATAAGGACAAGTCAGGCTAAATATCTGGGCAGTTTCTGGTTTTAGTTTTTTTTGTGCAGTATTATGATCTGGGATTAAGTATTGTGTTTTATCTGTGTGGCCTTGAACCCCATGAGACAAAACTAACGGACAGAACTATAACAAACCAGGATAGTTGCACAATTTAGCTTTCAAATGTAAAGTACTCGTGTCCGGCTGACACTTCAGGATCTTTTTTTTTTTTTTTTTTGCAGAAGATAAAAGGCAGAGTAATAAATTAATCTTTCACCTTCCTCTAACACCTCTCCCTTCTATCTGGTTCCTTTCCCGGGGCCTGTCCTCTCTGTTTCTGTCCCCTCCCCCTTTGATCCTGCCCCCCCCTCCTCTCATTGGCTTACCAGCACGGAGGATTTGCTTTGTTGCCAGATAGTGAGTCAGCTGGGCCAGGTTGGGGTCCTTCCTGTTGTACAGCTCCCAGCGAGAGATGCCCAGGTGGAACCTCAGCCAAGGAGGGTGGGTCTCCACGTCGTTCGTCCAATTGAGTTTGTCGTAGCCTTCCTCCTGACTGGAACTCTCCCTGCAGGAGGGCGAGTAGAGTATTAATGGGAGTCACACTGTTCAGAGATTCACCCATACAGCTTACTCTATGGGTGAAAAAATAGAACTATGCAGATGGGGTTTAGCATATATTCTTTCAAATGGTGACCTAATTTGATGGTGCCACAAAATGATGAAGTTGCAACCATGGTGACCGTAGTAGCTACCTTTAGTGAAAATGTGGTCGGAATAAGAAACAACAAAAACAAGATAACATTGGCCAGAGAGCTCGCTGAAATAGAGGCTAATTATATAATTAGTTAAGTAACTTCAAACAAAGTTATTTTGGCTCTCAAACCCCACAGCCACATTAATAACATGAATATAGAAGCCATAGTTATGTATAATCTAGTGGACATTTGAATGATTTATATATTTTCTCCAGCAGTTTCACTCACCACTCGCTATCACTATTGATGGCGTCTTCCCTCTCTTCCTCACTTTCTGAATCTTCTGCATGTTCATTTGTTTTAAGCCGTAGCAGCCAATCAGCTTCTTGCAGCTCAGGGCGTGGCAGGTTATACAACGGGTGCTTGAACAGCGCCTCCAGTTTAGAACGGCCTTTGACCTTTTGAATCCCTTTTCCTGGTGCAGTTAGTTTCTTTTCATTGGCGTTGACGAATGAGTACTTCTCTTTAGGGTGCAGAGCTTTGGCAATCAGCTTGTGATTCTCTTCATTCTGGGGGATTGTGGGTAGTTTGTGTGAAGAAGAG
Source organism: Labrus bergylta (assembly GCF_963930695.1). NCBI lineage: Eukaryota > Metazoa > Chordata > Actinopteri > Labriformes > Labridae > Labrus > Labrus bergylta. Next base: position 7,818,576 of record NC_089210.1, on the reverse strand, counting down.
GCAGCTGACGAAGAGGAGGAGTGGGAGATAGACTGATCATCGGTTCTTTTAATGGTGGAGGAGTTGGGAAGGATGCAGGCTGTCTGGAGGACAGAGAGACAAAAAATTGCCAGAAGGAGGTGGAGAGCGAGGGACAGACCCGCCAGAACCAGATAGATGGAGCGAGTGGATCGGCCCGGCTTCAGTCTTATCATGCTGGAGGAGAGAGAGGAAACAATACAGAGACAGAAAGAGAGAGAGAGAGAGACATTTAAAATCCAAACAAACCATGAAGCCCTGCCAACCCTTCAAACGTGATCATGATGAAACGTCTTCTGATCGTTGCCTTGCACTTCTACAACATGCAGGATTGAACCAAATAAGAAAAACACCAGCTGAATACAAATGTGTCCTTTGAAGTAACTGGGTTGCTCACTAAGGCAGCTGTATTAAGGTAGATTTCGGATTTGAAACCTGTAGAAGAGGCCTTGCATACTAAGTTAAAAATGAATACACACAAAAGCATTTCGTGTTGCAAAGGAAACACTTTCTGACATCATATATATAGAAAAGTTGTTGGAATGGAATTGTTCTCAGGAAGACAGTTTTCTCCTCACTTATTCTAGCAACTCTGTGAAGCTAGACTTAGACACATTGGTTCCTTTAGCTAGATGTTAACAGGCCCACGTGTTAAGCAGGTACTTTACGTTTTACGGTGTTTGGCACATTAAGCATCACCATTAGCATAGCGGGAAATTATTAACTGCTTCAGAACAGATTAGTCCTTGGCAAGGAACATCAATGCAGTAAGCTGCGTTACTTTTGCTTAGCTTGCTATCTTTCTCCATGACAGATCTTCAGTGTAATGAATCTTACTTTGATGCAGAGTAACTGGTAGCTAGGATGAGCAAACCTTTCAAATAGCTTGGCAAACTGCTGTTTACTTAAAAAAAAAAAAAAAATAAAAATAAAAAAAAAATTGCAGGGTTGAAAACAGTTAAAGATGCTAACGGCATTATGCAACCCTGACATTTTGTTGTGAATGCAGCTCAGTTACCATCATAACAGCAACTTACTATAAAACTAACACCAGGACCCAGTTAAACACCGGTTTTCTCCTTCGTTAAAACAATTGAACAATTTCCAATACCAGTGACTCAAACCCCAACTTAAGCTTTTCTGAAGGGAAGCACTTCACTTAATTATTTAGCCTTTATACATACCGTGCATCATATTTTGTTGTATTACTTAGTTATTCTCATTTAGTCAACATTCACAGGCATTTACAATCACAACTACTCGACTATTTGAAATTGTCTGACAGGTGAATGGGAAGATAGACATGAAAACTAAACAGGTTTAGAAGAAAAGTGTCAGATAATCATTAACACCAAATCCTTGAAGAAAGGAAAGCTTATGAAGAAAATCGATACATTATTGAACAACTTGCTGCTCCCATATTCCCTGTGTGGGCCAGCAGGCCGGAGGAATCACTTACATCTCTTTCCATTCAAGGCTTTTTTTCCTTCTGTCTCCCTGTCCCGCTCCTCTTCCTCTGTTAATGAACTAGATATTCAGAGTTTTTACTTGGTTCTTTCCCAGGATGATTGCATGCATGTGTGTTATCATGTGGTAACTGCAATGTAAATAGAAGGAAGAGGACCTTCATGTTGTGGTTGAGGTGACCTGTGTCTTTATGACCCGCGGTCTAGAGGGAGGGAATGACATTTTAGTTTCCAAATGATCTAAATGGGCCAGAATCAATGAAGGGTTGGCGATAACATCTCATTATACCACTGAACTCATGTGTTGCCCCTTTAAAAATGAACTAAGCTAATTTTATAGCAGCTGCTACAAATATGTAGTATTAAAAAATGGCTAACGGGTATTTTATCTCATATGACCACATTGACAGCATTAGGGCTAATCAATCCAAAATAATGCATAAACACTTAAAGGCCTATATTTGGCTAGCTGCTGTTTGTGATAAACTTATCAGGCTATAACTGAATTTCATGTGTTACACATAAAGTGGCTAAACTAGAATAAACTCCAAGAGGTTAGAAAACTGGGAAAATTTATACAAACCGCCTGTCGTACAGAGCCATCTTGGCGCTTTTAGCCTTTATGCTAAGCTCAACTAGCTAACTATCTGCTGTCTATAGCTAAGAGTCGGTTGCCCTGATTTGAATTCTGTCCTTCTTTCTGCTTTAATTCATCAAATATTGTATAGCCACCCTCGTCTCCACATTTTGTATCCTAACTAATTCTTTTCTGGTTTTTAATTCTACAGGAAACTAATTTTCAGTTAATTTTGTGATTTCCTAGAGGCTCTTTTTTTAGCAAACATAATGGTTTTCTGACTCCGTATGAAAAGAATGTTAAGAACAGCTGTCTACATGTCTTATAAACTGTTTTATACTGGCAGCACATTCGTGTGCACACACACGCATCAAATTACAGAGTCAGAGGAGCCCAGATTAAATCAAATATTCATCTCTTTATTGCAGGTGTATAGGCTATATGTCTGTCTCTTCTTTTCTACCTCATAACATCCCCTATATTACTTCTCCTGCCATGACTTTAAATATTTAAAATACGTCTCTCTGACTTTCAGTGTCTTCTTCCCTCCGAGGGTTGTAAAACGTTTCTCTCACACACGGCTAATTATCCAGCTATGTTTCTATTAATTAGCTGACTTTGCTCTGGGAGAGAGCGAGAGAGAATGCATTATGCATGGTGAAGCAGGTCCCAGCAGATTACGCTGTTGTTTTTCCAACCTGCAGCAGTCTCCTGTGGTAGTGTGCGGCTTCTGAGACTATTTCATTACATGCAAACAAATTGTTAAATGTCACAAATGAAACAACAACAAACACACAGATGAAGCCGTGCTGAGTCAATCTGGAAAATTCAGAATGCCTAGACAAGGGAAATCAATCCTTATCAATTGTGAAGAGGACGTCCTTGCAGTTTAATATTAAAGTTATGTAACTGGAACCGTGTTTAATCGGGGCCATTTATCAACACATTTTTATATGCCAAAGGTATAAAGTGCCTGAGAATGTATTTGGAGGTGAAGCAGCGTTTTGAATACATTTATATATATACACCGGCTGCTCTGTTTGACTTGGCTCAGTTACAAGGGTTGCTTTGGGCTACATGCTAACTCATGATTATTCTAGCACAGTTGTGTTAAACAGCTTCAGACCTATTTATGGAGAGGGGGGGGGGGGATGATAGATAATATATTGGCCTCACACACATTGCTGTGTTCCTGAAAATATTACGCAACCATGATGTGTTTATTAGGCCTGTCAGCATTAACTAGTTAATCACAATTAATTAAGGTCTAAAAATAAAGGCATTCTTTTTTTTTTAAATTGCGATTATTCCCATGCTGTTTTGTCCCTTTAGTCGCACCGTAGATAAGCCTCGACAGTGTCTCCCTGTGGTCACAGTGATGGAGAAAAACGGCACTGCTCAGTTGAAGAGTCAAAAATAATATCAACCTTATGACATCAAACATTTCACTTTTTTAACTCTTCTCTTGAGTTGTTCTTCAAGATTTATTTTTGGGCTTTTTCTGCCTTTTATTGTAGAAATAGGACCGTGTATAAAGACAGAAATCAGGGAGAGAGAGTAGGGAATGACACTCGGGAAATGAGCCACAGGTCGGATTTGAACCCGGGCCTCCTGCCTGGAGGACTATTGCCTTCATACATGAAGCACTAACCACTACTGCTGCTACAAACTGACTAAATCTAATGAAACAAAATATTTAAAGTCGGTGTTGCTCTCAATTTCCTTATAGCCTCTCTCCCATCTTTATTCCCTTCACACACACTATAAAACACACTCAAACACTCAAACAGCCACATCATCCGTCTTTGAAGCCCAGTTTCCCTCGCAGCAGTCACAGCTTAATGTAGGTTGCTTGGAAACAACCCAGAATTTGACACCTAATTGGAGTGCGTTTGTGCTTCATCCGTCGGGCGGGCGGGCGGGCGGGCAGGCGGCGACTCTGTTGTGCAAACTCAGGATAATAAGAGAAAGTGAATTCCAAATCAGTAGTGACACATTACATGAAGGGAGAGCGGCAGGATGACTGTCAGATGATGTGTGTTTGTGTGCACTCGCATTAGCTGCATTGCTAACGCGTGCATGTATGTTTTGTTCTGTCCTGTACGTGTAAAATGACTTCTTATGTCTTATGTGTGCCTGGTTGTAAAAACTGCTTAAGTGGCCTTATGAGGACCCAAGGGCGCTAGACTTTTTTTTATTTTTTTTAAGGATTGAACGAGTGTGGAATAGAAAGACAGCGAAATGTTTAAACGTGTGTCAGGCAGTGTTTGAAGTTCTTCAGGCGCTGCATCTCTCTGTGGTTTTCTCTCTCTTTGTGTTTAACCTACAGCTTCTGTTTACAGGTGTGTGTGTGTGTGTGTGTGTGTGTGTAAAATGCATAAGAAGCGTTTCATCATGCGCCGCATAGTGTTTGATGTGATGGAGAGAGCTCCTCGGTCCTTTCACTCATCCTCCTCCTCCGTCTCTTCTTTTTTCTCCCTCTGTCACAGCTCCTGTCTCTATCCCTCTCTCTCTCACCTGCTCTTTTCTGTCTTCACCTCCTCGCCTGTTTTTCCCCTGCCTACTCTCTCTCTCTCTCTCTCTCTCTTCCTCCCCCGCCACCTTCCTCTTTCAGCTCCCTCTCTCTTTCTCCCTGAGCTCAGAGGCCCATAGTCTTTGAAAGCATTGACTCCTGTGGCACTGGCTGCTGCTGCTGCTGCTGCTGCTTCGGTATGGATGGGCATAAATATTTCATCTAGGGAGAGAGAAGAGGGATGGAGGCATGGAATGAAAGAATTTGGAGACGGAAGGAGAAAGAACATGAGAGAGGGAGATGTAGGGGTGATGGAGTGATACAGGTTAGAGGAAGAAATAAAGACAAAGAGGAACAAAAGGAGATGAGAACAAAACAGGAGGAAAAAAAGGACGAGCAAAGGGGGAGATTGGCAGGTAAGATAGATGTGGTATGAGATTGAGACCAAGAGGAGAAACTCGCATGGAATACCAACTAAAGATAGAGCAACAATGTGTTTGAAACGCACACTTTATTTAGAGAGACACACTCACTCCTCCATGAACAAGTCTAAATCATATAAAACCAATGCAATCCTGCTCCTGTGTTCCCAGAAGAGCAATTCCTATCCCTCTTATCGCCTCCATTTCTTGACTCCATCCATGTTTTATTACCTCTTGTGCCTCTCTCACTCCCTCTCGCTCGCTCATCATCAATTTCAAGGTGACAGATTGTGAGATAATCTAATCCTGCATCGTCTCCTCGTGGGACAATCTGTCATCAGCCGAAGCGAATTGTTTGGATCTGTGTCGTATGTGCATGTTACTGTGAAAGGAAATGCAACAAGGCAATTAGAAGGCCATAATGAAGGGCAACAAATTAGGATATAAAATAACCCAGAGTACCCCCTGCTTGAATTTTTAAATAAGATATGGAGAGACCACATGAATTATGTATGCTGATTAGGCGCTGGGAAAATACCACAGTTTGCATAAAGATACTTAATGGGTTTGAATCTAGGCCTACATTTGGCAGGGTCTGTGCAGTGTTTAATTCCAATAGCTCGCAAAACTCCTGCTTTTAAATTCCAAGGTGATCTTCATGTGTGAACACTGGATAAGTTTTTCACATTGACTTTATCTGGAATTGTTTTTTCCTGACACCCCACTGTGTCTTGGCAAGAAGTCTGCTTGAGCTGATATGCAAACACACAGGCTGGTATTCAGGGAAAGCGAGTGGAAAGGGGTGATTGTAGGGCCGCTCGATTATGGAAAAAATCATAATCACTTTTGTTTTGTTTGATATTGAGATCTCGGTTATCGAACACAATAAGTCATTGATTTTTCCACCTCTGAATCACATGCATTTATCAGACTTGAACACTCTGAAAAATTACCAATATAAATGATAAATAAATTAACTATGTTTTTTAGGTAGTGGTGATGTACTTGTGGCCACAATATAACAACAACTATTTTAAAATAAACGAGTAGGTACGAGTAAAGCAACACTGGGCTTGGCAGCGTCCCAGCAGACTTTCAAATGCAGACATATTCTAGGAGTGTTAAATGATTTCTGTGCGTGACGTGTTATCATAGCTCACGACTCACAAAAGCAGCACCGGCGTCGTGCCGCTAACACATGCTCGTGGTTCTCAAGTGATGAGTTTTATTTAGTGACCGTGCGTGGATCCAACACTCTGTTACTCATGAAGTCAGACTGAAGACGTGGGATGTGTTATTTTCTCTTACGACAGTCTACAAACGATAAGAATGATGATTCTTTTTTTGTTTTCTCAGCAACAACATAAACGCCTGCAAAAAGACTGTAAATTGTGTGAATGTGTTTGTGAGCATGCATTACCTTTGGGTACATCTTTCTTGCAGGTACCTGATTTCCTGCAGATGGCATGAAAACCCCTCAAAGGAACCAAATGTGTGCGCCCTTAGAAAATATTTGGAGGACAAAACATGGAGACTGATTCATTTTTAAACAGGTGGATTGAGAAACACACACACACACACACACACACAATCTAAAGCAGTGAGAGTAATTGGAGGGTCACTGAGTGTAAGCTCATGTATGTTTCCACTGTGGTTGTAAAATAGTCTCTGTCACTCCATATTTTACTTTCTGTTACTTAATTGAAATTTTGGTTTTCATGTTGTTGCTGCATTTTCTCACACTTCTCCGTTTAAACGCTCATCCTCTCGCTCCTCCGCTCGTCTTCTGACACTCATTTGTCCCCACATGACACCTTCACATGTCTTATTCCCTTTTTTGTTGCTTATACAGTGAACTATCATAAATAATTAAATATGTGGGGAGAATACTAAGATTTACAAAATGTATGAGCTGCAAACACTGCAGGTAGAGCTGTAATCATTTAGATGTCACAGGAAGAACAAAACACCTGACAGCTTCCTGCCTGGAGCATAACACCTTTAGTTTGAAGTCCAGAGAGAGGACCAGGCAAAAGTTAAACAAAAAACATGCAGCTTAAATGAACATCTCCAAAGTATGCGGCACATGGAGGGAATCATTTTGGGATGTGTTTTAAAAATGAATGAAGGCACAAAGTGGATTGTCACAAACAGGCACAACAACGAGGCGAGCGAGCTGTGTTTTTAAACGCTCGCTTGTTTGATGTCAGAGCCTGAGTCCTAACTGATTCAACTCACAGGCTCCAAAACTTAAAAACTGTCATGAGCTCAGAGTCCAGACAGAGAAAGGACTACTTTAATGATGTTTTAAAGTGAAACAATACAGGACAAAATAGACAAACATAAATCTTATAAAGAAATAGAAAAAAGGAATGTACAGAATAACAATAATACATGTTTATTGAAGACATATTCCTGGTATAATTGTCGCCTGTTTTCATGAGCTGCTCCCATTTCATTGAGTTGTTTATAGAGTCATGTCACTTGAGAGCTTCTTATATAATATTATCCATTTCCAGTTCAATCAAGGATGTTGAATAACCTTTGAACAACAACTGGGGAAGTCACATGTGTCTGAAATAGGTGGAACAAGAACAAAAACACAGTGAAAGACTGACAGAGATAAATAAATTACATAATGAATAACGACCGCTGGATTTATTTATTTTTTATCAATAAATGGCAATGGACCAATCTAAAAGGCTCTGTCCACGAGTATCAAAAAAGGAAGGTTGTTTTCTGATCAAACTACTGTGAATTGAAGCAAACCAACATTTGTGAGTGTATGCATTTGTGTGATACATTTTTAACATGAGCAGACTCAAAGGGAACACATCCATTGACTCTGGCAGGATTACAATAACTACAGTACTTTGTACACAATGTTATGGCCACCTTCCTGTATGTGTAAGAATATTACATTCAAGCAGGGAGGATGAGCTGGGGGAGGGGACTGGGGGTGGAGGAATATGAGATGCAAAGTGGGTGACAAAAACAGAGGAAGAGCAAATCGTGTTCCTGTCCAGATGGAGCCTCTGTGGGGATTTTGGACGGTGTGTGTGTGTGTGTTGGTTTTATGTGTGTGGATGAAGAGTAATGATTCTGGTACGCTGCCATGTGGAGGCTGAGTAGGTGGATTACCCACTCTGGTTCAAAAGGGAAAGTGATGAGTAGGTGGATTTATGGATTTTGACAGAAAGTGGTTGTCAGGATAATCTCAAAATGTCCAAATGCTTCTGTCTGGGGTGAAAATAATTTCCACCCCAGTAAAACCAGAATATTCTATTCAAAATTCATGAAATCAAATGCTCCTAATATTATTTTTCAGCTATAGACATTCAAAGTATCTACATTTTGTAACAGCCAGTGTATGTGGTAATATTTTTGCCCAGTTGGCGGAATCAGCCATTTTTCTTCCCATGAGCTCAGAAAATAATCTCCAGATCCTTGGTGTGGTTGTGGAGTTGTAAAAACACACACTTGTTGTCAGGTATTATCCTTATTGCTCGGTAATGATTTTTATTTTATTTTATATTTGGTTGTCATATTCTTGTTTATACTTCTTACTTTCTCTCTCCTGTATGTACAGTAGCTTTACCTCCTGTATTGTGTTTTTCGTGTACAACATTTCTAGTATTGATGTCTTCTTTTGGGGTTTTTTTTTTTTTTTTTTGGGTGTTCAGGTTTTTTTGGACCTTTTCCTGTCTTTTAAAGATATATGATTCTTTCCTGCTCAAAAACCGTTAGTCTTTTGTTTAGCCTTTTTAAGTAAGTGACAGTCTTCTTTTGGATTTTTTCTCTTAATGCCAAATTGCCCTTCGATGTAAACTTCTTCAACCAACAGAGATGTTTGTTTCCTGTTTTGTCCGACTCGATTTAGCATTAACTTTGCGCCATTAGTAATAGCCAGAATACGTTAATGCTAAATGTTGTTCTTCTCAGCCTAAGTCTCTCAATCGTTCTTATATTGGAGGTTTACGTTTGTGTTTGAATTTTACCTTGTTGACAGTTTCTGATAAGAGTCTCAAGGTGGTGTGCATGAAGCTTTGACCCTGGTTTCTGGATTGTCGGTTGTGCTTTCGGGTGCACACAAGTTTTTGAGTTTTAGAGCCACTACACAACCTGGGCTATGCACTGCTGCAGACTGGGCCATTTGTACCACGTCATTTAGCTAATTTTGTTGGTATTATGCATTTGTGAGCTAAAAACTTAATTTGAAGACAAATCTACATTCAGCTTTTCTGATTGTCCAATATATTGTGTTTTTAATGTAGTCTGAGGTAAATCCATAGACTGTAAATATTAATGGACGAAGCCTTAGTGACATCAGCATTCTCAGCCTAACTTTCAGTCAACCTAACGACAGGCTTAGAGCCTGAGCTGAGGCGGGTTTTAAGCCTCTTGACGAACCATTACATCGCACCCACCTGTCAATCATGTCAGCTACGTGTCTAACTATGGAAAACACAAATCGATTTATAAATAAAAACAAGTTTTCAAAAAATTTGAACCCCGTGTACAGTTTGTGCCAGTGATCATAATAACTAATCAGACCTATTTTGTTTTTTATACAGTATATGTGAGGGGTTTGCATGCTGTTGTCATTTCTACCGCACTATGTTTCGAGATTTAACGGAGCCTCAAGCCAAAATGTGTTTATTTATTTCCAATGAGACAGTTCAATCAATATTTATTGGGGCTGTAAATTAAAAAACGGAAAGTTTGACACCCTTAAGTCAAACCCCAGCAAAAAAAAGAACACTTAATTTTGTGATCAGCAGAAACCTCCCGGAGCTGCTCATTAACCATGAAGAGAAGAAAACAGCTCAGAGGCTGAATATCTGCTTCATTTTTTAAAGCCAAATGAGTTTGAATTACACAGCTTTTAGTCAGGAATAAAATTACATGAAATTGAATTCAGTGTGGGGAACCTTGAACACGGTTTACCAGTGAAAGGCAAGCAGATAAGCACATGCTGTGACATAATATACATTTCTATCCTCCAGAATGAACTGCTTTGTACTGTATGGCTGTATGATTGTATTGGTCCATCCATTTCGTGGATTACATGGGATTACAATCTGTCCATTTCTAGATGGAACATTATGGATTAGGTAAGGGTTGGTAATCCAACAGTGAATATCATCTTCTGGCTGTGGATGATATGTGTTAGATTCTGAAGACAGCCAGTGTGGTGGTCACGGAGGTTTTGTAAGAAGTGAAAGGTCACAGGTTAAGTCCCTGCTGCAGCCAGTATATCTATTCATGTCAGAATGTCCTGTGCCCTCACTTAATGCTGCAGGCTGGAAATGTACAGAAAGTGATATGCTTCTGTGAATGAGCAAAGACACCCAAGTGAGGGCAACACCTTCTTTGAAGGTGTGAACAGTCTGCTGAAAGCCGTTCCAAATTATACCTGTGAAACCGACTTTTGCAAATACTACGGGTTACCCATTCAGTATGAAACTAGGATCAAGAATCTAAAATGCCCTGTATGCCTTTTTTATGTTGCATAACTTGGTTCAGAAATATCTCTGCCATTATACTTGAATGTTTTTTTGGATTGGAAAAGCATGTTTAAACTTATGCAGCATCCACAGACCTGCTAGTAGATCAATAAAGTAGATCATAAAGTTCTAAATGACTTCCACATTTGTGATTCCTAAGATCAGCAGCAGCAGGGTTGAGGGCCAGCAGGGTCCAAAACCGCCCACTGAAAAAGTCTCTAATTCCTGGTGGGAGGGGGATGTAAAGGGGGTTGAGTCGTAGAATGTCTACGCCTTTAACACCCCTCACCACCAGTAATTTGGATACTGAAATGTTAATGCAATAATAAAATGACATTTGCTTCTTGTAGTGTGATCATTGGTAGCTTTCTAATCTTGCAATTCGGATGCAATTTTGAGGCAACTTGAACATACTTTATTCTTGCCAAGTAACCAATCATGGACCAAGTTACTTTTGTAATGGTTGTAAAAAAAAAAAGGAGACAGGATTATGTCTGTAGCAGTGATCACTGACTGCTAACACAATCTTTAAAAATGCTAATTTGGTCGAAATGTTTCGGATGAGAAGGTCGATGAGGACTATCTGAATAAACTTTGTTGATTCTCTAAGTTAGCCTTGTGAGCTGAGAGAAAACTACTTCTGATCAGGCTGTGGCTCTCTGGTCAGCGTTAGCTACAGCTGGCAGGCAGCTGCATCTGTTTGTAGATGAGTTTGCTGTTTTCATAGTATTGTAATGGTATTCTCATTCGTTTTAATTGTTTGTATCTTTTGTTGTGTACTATGACATTGCATATAATTAATTTAATTAAATGCATTTTTTTTTAATAAAAATGGCTTGAGATGAAATAAAATTGATTATTTCTCTTCATCCAGGAAAATTTTGTATTCTGTAGCACCTGCCATAAACAATCCATTTCACCCATAGCTCCCCAGAGTGAAATTTCCTGGTGCCACTGCTGATACTGCTTCTAAAGTGACAGACAATATACCTTGATTCTTTCCACTCTCTTTTAGTTTTCTGTTTCAACCACTTAAAGTTGGTCATAGCTTTAGTAAAAAGTGTAGCATCAGTGTTGAAGGGGTTAATATATTCAAAAGTATCAGTCAGCGTCAGCAGTAACCAGGCTACCAGATCTTTAACTCTAAGTCTAAATCCAATGTGTGTGACACCGGCCAGCTGATGTGACTGTCCAGCATGAGCAGGAGAGTTGCTGATAGGCTTAAGTTGTAAGTTCATTACTAAAGAAGAGGATTGCGTGATCAAGTGACACTCAGTTGTGTCTCATCCACTTTAACAGTTGAACAGATTGACCCATGCTAATTAAAGATAGCAGATATTGCTGTCCCTGTTCTGAACCACTCAGTGCTGTACAGGTTGTGTTAGGTATATTTTAAAGACACTTGATGGCTTAATACGCACTTGCCCAAGAGAGAACCAAGATTTGCAGGATTGAACATTTATGTCTTGAGGCAGTGAACAGAAAAAAAACATTTGTATTTAATCCCTGCCTAAAGGTATTTGTTTCCAAATGTCTTGTATGCTTCGTCTTTGTGAAAATGACAGTTTGTTGACAGCTTCCTAGAAATGTCATCCCCCCCCCCCCCCCCCCCCCCCGTGCTGGGGGGAGAAATGGTTAAGAAATGTGACACCAGGAATACAGGGATGGAGAAGGTGACAGTTGACGTAGAATGGAGGCGGAATGCGGAGGAGGATGTGAGGTCTGAAGAAGAGGGACTCGTGAGAGGAAGAGAGGGGGAGTGAGAAAGTGAGAGGCGGGTGAGAATAGAAGAGTGGTGAAGAGAGTGAATGTAGGGACACACGGCAAAATTCAAAAAGCTAAAGCAGATACTGACTGGACATAGCCTGCTACTGATCTGAAGACAGATCTGCACTAACAGGAGTGCAGTTGAAAAGTCTTAAGTTAACTATGAATCTTGAACTGAACATAAAAAGTCAAATCAGAAAAGCATTTGATTATTTCCACAAATAACCTCCAGAACTTCAGTTGTACCTCAAAGGCTGACAAAGTCAATGCTCACCAGAGATTAACCTTTGCACAGAGCCAGGCTTACTTTTGCACTACATTTACAGCCTTCATGCTAAGCTGGACGACTTACATTTAGCAGAACGATACTCAGAAAGTAGTGGTATCATCAAAGCCTAAATGTGTTTTTTCATGAATGTAGGAATTTCAAATAAGAGCTATTTATTTTTACAGGATGAAAACGTAAAATACACATCACGCTCAGCCGACACTTCTGCAGAACGTTCTTTGTTATATGTACTTCGTGCTTTGTAGACAGCAAGATTTGGAGCATGCTGTCCATGTAAGGCTTCCACTGAATGTGAGGTCCTGAACCTCTTAAACGTGCCAACAAAACAGAACCAGTTTTTCTTGATCACCTGATGACTAGCTGATACACAACAGATGACTCTCATGGTTTCCCCAATTGTCAGTGTTCTCTTAACATACATATACACCTGTCACAACCTCTGGGAGAATGCTGCATGCTTTTCTCCTTGAGCTGTGTCCTTTCACTGGCTTGAAAGAAGAATGAGTAGAGGACTAAGACACACAAGGAGATGTATACTTTTTTTTTCTCTTTGAAAAATAAATTCTTGTGGAGTGTGTGTCGTACTGTGTGTACACGTGACAATGCAGAGTCTGGTGTGTGTGTGTTTGTGTGTCTTTGAATAAAAGAGCATCTAACAGAACATATCGTTCAACAATCTTTAAAATGAGGACTTTAATAAGATAATATGAAAGATAACATTAATGCATACATTGAAAGAAAATCATCAAATCGTCATGTAAGAAAAGAAAGCCTTTACAGAAAAAGCTTTCAGTTCCAATGATTGGAAACAGAATAATGCCAGACAAACAAAAAGCTCTGGCATGAGCTGAACAGACATCAGGCATAATATCAACAACACAGACTGAAAGGCATCATCAAAGACATTAGAGACGAGATTTTGACGTGATTTAGCATCAGTTTGGCGGCGATGTGCATAAATGTGTCTGAATCTCTTTTTAAAATCTGACCTTTTAAATCTTTAAAACTCACCAGGGAATTTGCAAAAACACTGATGCTAAATAATTTCAAAATACCCCTTGGTTTTTTTACATCAGGATTATACATCTGGTTATCGTTTAAATGGGTACAAAAAACCCTAACAGGCACTTTCCACTTTGGATTATTGTAATGCTAGTAGGGAGAGCCAGTAATATAGACATTTTAGAAATGAAAACTCTGCATTTAACATCATACAACAATGGAGAAAAATCATAAGTGATGTTCCGACACATAATTATTTACTTTCCTGATACAGGTTCCAATATAGTACTTCTCCAGTATAAGTCAATAAAAAATACAAAATGTTGATGGAAAAACGCTGATTGCTGACATTTTGGTAGCTTTGACTAACATTACATTCTCTGCCAGCAACACAATGTGGTTGTTTCCAATTTTAAAACGTTCAACCCAAACCTTCATCATGGGAGAAAAATTGGTTTTAGTATCACAATAACTTGATAATGACTTGTATTTCAGGCTGTATCGGAGGCTGATGCATCAGAACAACTCTTATAATCTTCAGAGTGTTTTCTGGATTTCAAATATTATCAGAGATGGCTCTTCAGAAACATACATGATGCATCGAGGGATGTTGCAAACACACAAAACAACTCATGCATGGAATGTAATGTTGGTAGAGATGGAGATTGAAGGTTGTTCATTCATTAAACCACATTTTTGAGTGATTGCATGTAAAAAAGAAAATAAAACCAGTCAGTTTCCAATACTGTTAAAATCGCTGAGTCCATTGTGTCTATTGGGAAATACGTTTTGTGTATAATATCTAAAACATCCGGCTTGTGGTGGTGACTTCTTGGGGAGTATGGTGACTTACTTTTTATTAGTTTGGCCTTGACAGACAGACACAGAGATACCAGCTGCCAGACATGATGCAGGAGGCATCGTTTGCGACACTCGTGATTAGACAGTACAGGTGAATTGAATACATCATGCAGAGGTGAAAACAACGTAGCATCATTCCTTAAAAAAGCCGGATCTTTGTTATTTCCATCCCTCGTTCCCTTCTCTTTCATCGTCTAGTCCTAGCTTCCATCTACTACTTAATATTCAGAAAGATTTTCATGACCCTACCTCAACTCAGAGCTCTAAAGCTTTCACGGCCGTCTGACCTATTTGGACTCATTGAGGGATTTCAGCCGGCTTGTTACAACTTCTGCCAGCCATATTGGAGGTTTACAATTCTACAGAAGCTGCAAACACCTGGATGAATCTCTGAAACACTCAACAGAATGAATAGTAAGTAGACATACTGCTTTTCTTTTCCTGCCATTTATATTACGTCGCTGGCTAATTATTGAAATTCAAATTTAGTGTGCTTTGAGTTTAGCCAAGCTAGCTGTTCCCTGTTTTTTCTACTCTATGCTAAGCTTTGTTAGCTGTCTGTGGACAAAAGATTCATATCTACTGTACAGACATGAGTGGTTTCTCTCTATTCTTATGTGTAACACTGTATTTAATAGTTGTGTAATGGCAGTTTCTTAATAAGCTAGTTGTAATAGTTTTGGTCATCAAACCATTACTGTGGGAATAATTCAGAGCTAGCGGAGTGTTAAGTTGTTTGCAAGTATTCTTCAATTACCATGACTTCCTCTTTGCTTAGTAGGCTGCTAGCTTGTTTGCTAATTAAGTGAATCCAGTAAGGTAGTTTAGTGCAGCCTTAATCTTTATTATGAGAAAATAACTTTTTGCTGTATTGAGTAAAAAAAAAAAAAGCAAAGTAATGAAGTCTCTACTCATATCATGTCAAATATACTGTATACCCAATTTACTTAATTTTTTCATACTTTTAAGTCCATGCCACATAGAGTTATTGGAAACATTAACGGCGTCAAGCTTTACCCCTCAGTCCCCGACTAGGCTAGAATCCTTCCCCCATTGGTCATTGGTAAGAACTCCTCGTGTGTTTACTACATGGCTCCCCCGGGTCTTTCGTTGCTCCACCATGAACCTCAATCCCATTTTCGGTCCAGGGGGCCACACTGCCCTGGGTCACTTTGCTGCAGCGAGCCAAGCTAGCCACCTGGCTGGAGGACAAGACGCGATCCCAGACACCCACCTGGGACAGCTCTCCGACCAGGGCCTGGGTTGAATCAAAACCTCCGGCCAAAGAATCCTAAAGAGAAAAGAAAACAGGAATCTTCAAATGGATTTCGGAGATAAAGCTTGAAAGGAGGTGATTGAGGAGAAAAAAAAACACTTTTATAAACAGACAGGCTTCGATTGTGTTGCCTTTGACAAAACTGAAGAATTTTTGAAGACGGAGACTTGATATAAAGCGGACATAATGAATGCAATTCTACAGAACAAAAAAAACCCATGGGGGTAGTTTATTTTGGCTCTGGATGAGGGTTCCTGGGGCTAAAAACCCTTGCTTTGACCATTGTGCATATATTTATCAACACAAGATAGAACAACACTTTAACATAATATACCAATTCAGCGTTTTATCTAGCTGAATTACTCATCGCCTACCATCTGACACTGATAGAGCCAACTCTTCATGGCTTTAGGTTTAGGCAGTGATTATTTAGTTAAGGAAAATGGCTCTTTAAAAAACAACATCCCCATTTCCCCCTGTTTTCAACCAAAGTTCAGTTCTCACTGGATTGAGTTGGAGTTGGAGTGGAGAGACAATTTCCACAGTCAGCTGTGTGTTAGCTGTACTCATAATGAAATATGCCTCTTTGATGCATTTTATTTACAATTCAGGCAAATTCATTGGTGGAAAAGACCAAGAGTTACAGTGTGTTAGGATACATTTTCCTGCAACACTATTGTCAGCAGTTGCCTGAAGGGCAAACTAAATTGGAATTCCGTTTTCAGGAACAGCCTTATGTTCCTCTAATCAGGTAAAACTTATTTAATTCTGTCTGTTGTGCCTTTACCTGCTCCTGTCCCAGTATGAGCACTCCTCCAGGTCTGATGTTATGTCCAGCAGCCAATGCATGACCTTGGCCCCTCAGCTTTCCCCCCTGGTACGCCTGCCAGGCTCCTCCCTTCTGGCTCCAGCTCACACAGATGTGCTGCCAGCTGCCTCTGGAGAGGTTCAGAGGCAACTGCGCCACCTAGGAATGGGAGCGTGAGAGGGCTTTTAGATTAACGTTGGAGGTAAAACATGTCTTCAGGCTGCATTTCTCTGACATCCCCTTTCTTCAAAAAAATTGCTCTTATGCACTAATTCCCAAGTACCAAAGTCACTGTGCTACCCACAAGGACACAGAACTTTTCCTCCAGACATGAATTACCATAATGAAGTCACTGAATTATACCTTAATCTACAGCACTGCACTACACCACATTGCAATGCTGTCAAGATGGTGCATTAGTTTGTCATTTCATCCCCCTGAATGACACCATTTAGCTTGTCTGCTAAATTGGCTTCTCAATTGATGTGTTCCGGTTCTTTGTATGCTAATGCTGCTCTGTATCTGCTGTAATAGACATTCCATAGCCCAATAAAGAATATAATGCCTTTGATATATAGTACAACAGTAGAATTTTAAGAAGGGATCAGACCTTGCAGAAAGATGAAGTGAAACTCTTGTAGAGTGATGCTACTGTCCATACTTAATTACCAAAAAATCAGACATTTAATCTAGTTACTTTAATCCTCACATACTATGTTCGTCCAGGAACTGTCAAGTTCCTTACAGTGAAGTTCATTCGGTCATCTTGTATTTATTCTGGAGAAATTATTGAGGGCAATTATTTACAATGATGTCCGGGAGGGCAGTTAAAACGAATAAATGACAAAAACCACAAGCAGATCACAGCAGACCGTCTGCACCCCCTCTGGTTGGAGTATGAACTCTTGACTTCAGGGCGCAGGTACAGAATGCCCAGGATGAGGACCAAAAGAGGCATTACATCCCTTGAACCACGCAGCATTCAGCTGCTTTATAAACTCTGATTATTCAGGGTGAACTTGGCACTCTGCACTTTATTTATCTTGCCACTAAAATCCCTCATTTAATCATGTGATGCTTTCATGTGTTTCATGAAGGTTTCATTCATAAGACAGCAGAGCAGACAACTACTGTTAGAAACATTTACACTTGTAAGTTTTTTAAATTGACCCATGGTAACTTTTATATTCAGTTTTGTAATGTGTTCCAGGTAAGCAGCACAAAGGTAACAGATGTTTTTCCCAATCTCAGTGGTTACTCGCAGCCCGCAGCATTAACCAGTCACTTGATCGAGTGTTAGACTGATACTGATAATCTGCCCAGATTTATAGAGAAGTGATGCATGCTGGTAGATTATCATTAAGTGCTTTATAAATAAATATCAGCCAATGTCTGTCACGCTGTTAATGAGGGCCAAGCAACTTTATCGAAAAGGATGCAGTGATAGGTGGAATATTTGTCACCAGTGATAAATCTGAAGGCGGAATGATAAACTGGGTCTGATGATTTTATATTGGAGTGGTGTTGTAGTACTCGAAATCAATCTCGGTCTCAAGACAGTTCTCGAGAGTTCTCTTGTCTTGGAATTGAAAGCATTTTTACTCTGTCTTGTCTCGGTCTCAGACTGGGTGGACTCTGGATTTTAAACCGAGAGCACCACCACTGATAGGCTATTTTTCCATGTCATTGCTGTGATAAGAAGGAAAATGTAAACAAAAAGGACTGATCCAGCCAGATACCAAGAGCTTTAAACTGGGGGACCCTTTCAATATTGTGACTTTCTAGAGTTGTTAAATATGTAAGTCATTTTCTGTGTTATTACTGGCTCTTTTAAAGAGCATGTATTTAGTTCAGCCATGACCCAGATCTCTGAAAACCCATTACACTCAGTAGCGTTTTGATTAATTCACTGATACAGGTGATCCTCAGCTTTTAACTTGAGTCTCCCAAAATAGTATGGGAGGCAGAGCCTTGAATTATCAGGCCCCTCTTCTTTGGGTTCATCTACCAGTTTAGAAACAATCCACTCCACTTGTAGGCACAGGCTTGAAATGTTTCTTTTTTTCCATCAAGCTTATAGTTAAGGCTTCATCATTCCTGACTAACTATTGGGTCTCTGTAGGTCTGCTCTAAATGTTTAGATGTCTTGAGATTACTTTTGTTGTGGTCTTGGGCTTTATACTTCACTGCCCTGCAGATTGACTGATTTGGTACCTTGTCGTTGATGAGCAGCTCAGCGGCCATGTGCAGGCCCTGCAGCAGCACGAGCTCGTTGGGTTGTTCAGGAACAGCGTAGGACAGAGGCGTACCGAATCCTCCCTCTGCGGGCCGCAGCCACAGGCACACGGTGAAGGCCCGGAGCTTGGGGACGGAGTGTTTCACCACAGCGTACATGTAGTTTGTCCTAGTGGGGAAGGACAGCCTGTATCCCTGTGGGAAGGAATGGCCTGAGGTACCTGACAGAGCAGACAGAGAACATTGAATAAGAAACAAAAAATGAGGATGAATCAGTCAAGTTATGCACAGTGATCAGGCTTTTTCTCATACAATGTTTCTCCACTGACTTCACTTGAAAACATCAGATCTTTTTTTCAAAGCAGTGCATTTATTTCATAGTCCTTCTGATCTTTCTTTTACATAAGCTCAATATAATTAATTCATCATAAAGACACCCCTTGGCTAGATTTGGTAAATAGTAATACAAAATGAAACATGAAGATTATTTTTCATCATTAGCGACTCATTTCTCAGGGTTGCATTTTAAGTCCTAGTTATTATATCTTCATTTAAACATCGAAGTCAACACACATATACATACAACCATTTTCTTATTCTTTCTTTTTCCACCCACCTTCCTCCAGCCCTGAAACACGATGTTTTAGTTTATTGATGCCCTGGTCAATTTCCTGTCTGTGGTTCTCTGTTTCCAGCCGCAGGGCTTTTCTCTCTTTATCCAGCAGCTCCACCTTCCTCTCCAGCTCCCCCTCCAAGGCGTCCATCCTCCAGGATCTGCCAGCTCCACCTCTGTGCCCTGGATCAGGGCCGCCCGACATCCCGTCTTCCCCCGGCACCCCTGAGGTGTTGCTGTCCGTCTGGTTGTGAGGAAAAGGGCCGATGTCTGACTGTTAGTTTATTAACAAAGTTAGTTTTTTTCCAAAGTCAAACGGAACACTTTTACTATGATGCTGAACTATATACACAGCTCACATCATTTCAGCTCGAACATTTTCAATGTAATGATATGATCCAGAATTTTGGAGCAATTCTCAACACATGTTGCCGACATCAGACATCAATTGTTGATCAGTTCAACATTGTAAAAGTTTATTTCTTGTCAATAACTGTGAGGCAATGAAACAGTCCTATGAACCCCAAATTAAACTTCAGATAGTTGTTTATCTCAACATCTAAACCCTATCAAGTTGTATTTTGTTTTAACTTTTTTGTACAAATGACTAAAATGTGATGCAACATATTAAGCACTAATATTTAGACGTGCTGGTAGAATGTGTCAGTCTTTTGAAAGAGCTTGGCTATCCCTTTATGCTAAGCTAAGTGTTGTATTGCTAACTTAAGAGATGAATACTGTATCTGACAGTGGTACCAATCTTCTTTTCTATTTTGTCAGCATGGAAGAGCATACTGCAAATTATATTGCATTAAGTGTCAAACTATTTAAAACCTAGGGATCATTTTACATCATTTCAAAGCCTAACTCATTAGCGACCACATAGAGAACAAGCAAGCTTTGTCTTGAGACCAAGACCGATTTCGAGTTGATTTCGAGTTGATTTCGAGTAGTACTGTAAGCCACACATCAAGAGAACACACAGAACAATCACACATTAGAAGCTTGTTTGAAAGTTGGGCCTTGAGTTAGGATTTGAATGTAGATGGTTCAGTGGAGTGTTGAATATGTGTGGGGAGTGAGTTGCAGAGAGAGGGGGCAGCTATGGAGAAGGCTCTGATACTTGTAGAAGTATCTCTGTAAGAGTAGAGTAGCTCGACTCACAGCAAGTTGTTTACTTTATAGGATTTATTTTGACATTTAAATTCAAAGACGAAAAAAACAAAAGTCTGAAACCAAATGTCACACATTATGTTTCAGGAATCAACAGATCTTAATTAAGCCGAGCCGAGCCGAGTCATTCCTAAGGGGATTTCTTTTCAATTAAGTACAGCACAACAAATAATTGCTATTCAGAAAGAGGCTGCCAAGAGAACAGACTATTTCAGTCAACACCAAATTACTCCAGGCCCTGCTGCATAATGGTTCTCTGAAATAAACACCAAGTCCTCAGGGGAAACAACGTGGGAAATACAGACTCTGCTGAATTAAAAGAAAATCTGCAGGGTCCATTGTCCATCGAGCATCGTGTTGTAGAAATATGTAATCACCACGAGGGAATCAATACGGAAAATACACAAAGAGTGCTCTGAAAAATACATAAAGACCATACAGTGAACAGTGTGCTTACCTGTATTGCACAAAATGAAACTAAGGCTGGAGAGAATACTTTTCGATAATGATCACTGCTGTATAAACACCATCAGACATAGTTGGATAGGATTCAGTATGGTGGAAGAAGCCCTGGTTTAAAAAAAGGTAAGGTTACATAACTGTATATTTAAAGATTGTAAAAGAGTTCAGGTATGGATTTTGGTCCCACAAGGGATACACAGTGGCTGGAAATTTTGACTTCGAAAGAGTCTTATAAGGAATATAGTTCAACTGTTGTTAACCATCACTCTGCATTATCATGCATGTTTTGTACATCTTTAGGAAGTTCTATAATGTCACTGTCTTCAAGCACAAACGTACGTCCTGCATGCTGTTTGTTAAGAAGTTGATGTTGTTTGAAACTGAGTAAAAGTATACTGTAGGTCGGCACTTTTCTATATAGACTTCACATTACTGTATGCTGCATCCGATCTGAGCTGAAATATGTTTGACAGTTCTGTTGCTGAGCCTTGAGTGAAGGAAGGTATTTACAGTACAGATTTCAAATTCAGCTAAATATCAATATCATCCAAGTGAATACAGGATTAGTGCGCCGGTAGCCTAGTGGTTAGTGCGCGTGCCCCATGTACAGAGGCTCTATAGTCCTCATAGTGGACGGCCTAGGTATGAATCCAAACTACTCCTTTCCTGCACATCATTCACCTCTCTCTCTCTCTCTCCCCGATTTCTTACTCTATCCACTATCCTGTCTCTAAATAAAGGCACAAAAGTGAGTGCAGTATTTCCAACAGGAAGCCAATAGTAGTGGATACACCTTAAGAAATCTCACATTCACTCCAAGTGGTAGTAATAATGTGATTGCTGAACAAACCAAACCCAACACATGTTATCTTTTATCTGCTTTTCTATCGATCATGGTCAGTAAAAACTAAACCGTTAAAACTGTACCAATCTGGAAGGAAAGGTGGCCATGTCAAGATAAAACAACAAATGTGGTTACGAAAAAAGACATCAGACAGTAGCTAGCATTAGCATTCAGACACTATATAATCTTACTGTTAGAGTTTTCAAATATGTTCTCTAACCTGAAGTAGGGCCTGATGTCCCGCTGGATATTTAACACCCACTGTCTTTCAGTTGCCAATAAAGTGAGACACTACATGTAACTTTTGAGCTTCCCACCCTGAGCCTGACGTCAGAGGTAGACTGAATGGCCGCTGTGTGGATATTTTGAGTGGTAGTAAATGAACTACATTGTCTGCACATTTTAAACCATTACAACCCAAGATTAGCTATCATGTAAGTTAAACGCTAAGGATGCTTGTTTCCTGTCATTTAGTAGGAAACTTCTACTTGTTTGAACTGTAAGAGGGGTTAGCAATATCTAATTGTTTGAAAGATTCATTTAGTGAGTTGTATTAAGTTGCTGGAATAAATGCAAGATTATGCAAAATCAATACAGACCACAATCTAGAAGGAAACTGGGATAAGAAATCTAACACAGTTATTTAACCTGAGTAGTATTCCCAAATGAGCGCTCGTGTTGTGTTTTCACCAGAACACAGGATGTGACGTAATCACCAGCCTTTGCCTCTGAAGTAGGCCAAGCACCTGCCTGGCTGGTAAAGCGTGACTGGGATGGTAAAAGAAACAGTGGGGGCGAGAAAGAACACATTGGCTCCTATGTTATGTTTGGCATTGAAGCACGTATCACACTCGAGACTTGTGAAATTCATTCATATCTTAAAGGTAAAGGGAGAGTGTGTTCCTGAAAAGTGAAACAGAAATTACATGTTTTTTTGCAATATGGAGGGGTTTGTTTTCCATTTGGGTGTGGGGACATCAACAACCAAACGAGTTATTCACATAGAAAACGACCTATAAAGACGTGTCCTACATATAATACCAGAAGTGAAGAGTACTATGGAGCATGTTGAGTCTGTGCTTTTCAACAAATATAGGCAACTCATGAATTATTGATGGTATTTCTTCAGCCAAGAATGAGGTTGTACATCATCGGATTCTGGTCAGATAAGGGCACGTTTCATGTTTCTGCAATTCTCCTCCCCCTTATTCTCCCTCCCCCAACTCATTATTTTCTTCATCCCCCATCTCCGCTCTCCCTCCTGTTTCTCTCTGCTTCCCCTGCCTCTCTCTTTTTAAAAAAAAATTCTGTCTTCATTTTCATTTTCAATCTCGGTCTGTTTTCTTGGCAGGAAAAATTTGCAACATCGCCAAAGCAATAAACTCATTTTGGATTTACAAAAAAAATAGTGCTAGATGACATGTTATGATAATGTAAAATCATTAAATGTGGAAGTAATCATCCATTACCATCAACATCTCTATCTTGATTTTGATTATATAGTAGGTATGTAGAGAAAGAAAGTCTCCTAAATTTCCTCTTCATAGATTTAGATTTATAGAGTTTATAGCTTTGATAGATTTCTCTTTGAGGTGAAAAGTATTTATTTTTGTACATACAGTAGCTTCACTTGATGTTGCTGTTTAAATAAAAGAGCCTCTGACTCTCGATATCTAATATCACCCACAATACCTTTTTGGATTACTCCCTTGTTCTCATTCAAAATTTAAACCCTTTGCTTTTAGAAACCACTCATGTCTGCCCAGGAATACTAAAAGAGACTAAGAAGAGACGCTTATAGCAATGGATTTCCACTCTGATAATCACCTTTTGCTGCAAAGTGAAGCTAGAGTTGGTTACTGCTAAAAGTAGCTGGAGTTTGAGGTATTACAGCTGAATGTACTTTTTACAGAAGAATATAGCCAGAGTTTTTTTTCAGACAAAATGTAGCTGGGGTCAAAGGTTTTATAGGAAATGATAGCTACTATAATGATAGATTTAAATGAAGCTACAGATTGATGTGTAACAGTTTAACATAGCCAGGTTCGAAGGTTTAGAACTAGTGTTAGAGTATTTAAAACAAAATGCAGTGAGAGTAAGAGGTTTAACAAAAATGTGGCTAGAGTCAGAGGGATTACAGCAAAATGTAGCTAGAGTTGGATGTATTAAAGCTAAATGATGCTGGAGTTGGATGTATTAAAGCTAAATATGTTGGAGTTGGACGTATTAAAGCTAAATGGAATTAGGCCATGACATTTTTTAAAGAAAATGTAAAAATTTAGAGATGGATATGTTACTACAAAATGTGTTTAGAGTTAAAAGTCTACCAGCAAAATGTATCCAGTTGGAAGTATAATTGCAAAAGTTTCCGTAGTTTTAAGGTTTTGTTGTACTGTAATGTACGAGAGTTTGAGGTATTACAGTGGGATGATGCATAGCTGAAGGCTTTACAGAGATGGTGTGGAAGTGTTGGAGCACGAACAAAATAAGTTTGGATTTATAATATAACCGTTACAAATAACTAAACTTTGGAGGTATTGCAGCATTTTGATGCTATAATTTAATATATGACAGAAAAATGTGGCTTGCAAGATACAACTAGAAATAGCTTTCTTTGCAATTCTTTATTCTTTTCAATGTGGCACATTTCCATGTGTAAGCACCATAGTGTTTATATAATATAAATATATACAGGAGAGTATATCTGGATATTCTTATTTGTAGTACAAGTAGATTAAATTAGTAACAATACAAAGGCTGTGTGTGTGTGTGTGCACTTTGGGCCTCCTCTGCATCCTCTGTGGATTTCCTCAACTTGCGTATTTGAGAGTTTCCTGCAGAGGATCAAACATGTGAAGCAGTGATTTTCTCCACTCTTAACCTACCTCCAGCTTCTCTATGCGGTCCTTGAGCTGTGTGATAGCCTGCTCCAGTTCATCCACAGCCCTGACGGTGAGCAGGTGGGCACTGTCGGGCGTCGAAACCGGACTGTCCCGAACCATGATCCGATCCAGGTGGGTCTCCTCTGGCGTACTTTTTCCCCACAACAGCCCCGCTGCGCTCCCGCGTCTGTCCGCGCTGCTGCTGCTACTGCCGTCCAGTCTCTTCTCGCACTCGGACAGTTTCACTGTCAGCTCTCTGATGGTCCGCTTGTCCGTTAATATCTGGTCATTTTGCTGTAAGACGATCTGCCGTAGCTCCTCCGCTTTGGTGCGAAGGTCTTCCCCCGCGTAATGCGCAGGGTCGTCCGCTTGTTGCTGAAAGTTTTTCAGGTTGCACTCACCGGCGGGGATCGGCGTGCAGATAAGTCGACTCACTTTTGGGTCGTGCCCCGTGAGTTCAGTGACCCCGTCCAGCCCGCCGAGCCCGATGTTAAAAGTCGGTGCTTCTGAATCCGGTGTTTCTGAACCGTGGAGAGCGCCCAGAGATCCGACCCGGGCCACAGAGCCCCCCGCAGCGGGGGTCTGCGCGTCCGTATACAGAGAGTGGTTGTCGGTTGCTGGTTGCTGTTGAGACGGCGCAGCCCTGGAGGATCCGGTGTGGACGGCTGCGATGATGCAGATAACCGCTCCGATGAAGGCCACCATCCCGGCGGCCAAGATAATAACAATGAACTTCAGGGTTGCGGCGGAGAGGATCGATTATTAGAAAAATCTAATAATAACACTCCGATTGCTTGAAACTAAAAGCGCAAAAAGATATCAAATTAAA
This sequence comes from Labrus bergylta, assembly GCF_963930695.1. NCBI lineage: Eukaryota > Metazoa > Chordata > Actinopteri > Labriformes > Labridae > Labrus > Labrus bergylta. The sequence goes on along the minus strand of NC_089210.1, from coordinate 7,793,033 downwards.
AAAAAAAAAAAAATGCTATGTAGGCTTATGAAAGAGAAAGAAAAACCACACTTTTTCCCTCTTCCACAGTAACTAGCGATGAGAAAATGAGAGTTCCGCAACATAACTGAGTGATCATGGAGTCAAATCATGAGGAGAAGAAAGCAGCCTGTGTAACACCTCCTCCTCCTCCTGTGCAGCGCGCATGTCCTCGGGATTCAGGCGAAATCCAGCCTGTTAGGGCTGTTGCAGAATGAGGGGGTGAGAGACGAAGAAAAAGAGGAGGCGGAGGAGAGAGAGAGAGAGACACTCTTTCATGTAGCCTGAACACTTTTTAACCTTTTGTCTTCTTCCTGAAGCCTAAAAATAGTTTGCAAAGATATGTTTAGATGGTGATGTCTGATTTTGTAGCTCATCTCTCACTCAGATGAGAGATTTTTGCAGATTTGCAAAAATGCTGCAGAAGGAGTATAAATTATTGTCTTTTTAGTGACTTTTTTCTTTTTTTATTCTGCCAGCAATAAGCTATTTTTCTAAATAGGATCTCTGCCGCATGCATATGTAGCCAGAGAATTAGTTTCTTCCTCCCGTTGGCTGTAATATTTTCTTGCTCAGCAACATATTACTGTACAGGCTTGCTATAATGTGATGTGTACGGCCATAAGTCAGCCTCAAGGCTCCCTGTGGAAGAGCTTTACAGCCGCTGGGATGACAGACTGATTGTTCAATAGGGGGGCTGTGAGAGTGTGTTTCATTAAACCAGGCCTGCCAGTGGAAATGCATGTTAATCTCACAGCATTGCACATAACAATCTGAAAAACAAATTCATGAGTAAGCACTAGAGAGACTGACAGAGAGAAAACGAGACGCAGACAGGCGTCAGAAATACCTTCCCTGTGCGAGGGTGGAGTGAAATTAGTGTGCAAGGTGCGTTCTCACACGAGTATTTAGAGGGATTTAGGCTAAGACTTCTCAAAGTCACAGCCGCTGAATGCTCTAGTGTAGTATAATGTGTGAGGGAGTTAGTCTGGAGACTACTGTCTCAATTCCTAATATGAAATGTATCTTTTAATAAATGCTGTTCTGCATGCTGAGAAGAAGGATCACACTCCTCCTAATCATGATTTATAAGATTGTGACTTTTTGATGAACTTCCCCTTTATATTTCCCTTTTTTGCTGTTATGAGACTCAACTCAAGCTGAGGGGAGAATGAGTCCCCCTGTCCCAAAGTAACATTGGTTACAGAAATCCTCCCCGATAAGTCAAATACAGCAGGTTACAGCATGTGAAACATTTGGAAAAACTTAAACTCAATTTACAGATTCTGCTTCAAAATGTCGAGGTGTGGGTCCTGATTTTGTTCCTGGAAATTGTTGTAGATTTTGTTTGTAATTTTCAGTCATCGTCCACTAAGGTTTAGCAGTCTTAAATCATGGCCTGAAGTTCTTTGTCGTTAACCGCTGGCTACATGGGAAGTCGCTTGTCACTGACGTATAATGTCAATAGTTGCACATTCTGAGATTTGAGAAAACGGCACATTGGTTGGTCTGTTTGTCACAGTCGTCATTTTTTACAGTTGTCTGCAGAAGACTGTGAATACTAATGTATTTCTTTGTTTATTCATTTCATTAACGTGTCTGAGGACCATGATAACACAGCTTGGAAGAAAAAAAAACAGAATATACAACATTAACAGAAACAACAGCACACAGCATGGCTAGATTACAACAAATAACTTAAATACAGGAAGGACGAGCTTCAACATGGCACAGAGTTTTGGGGACAGGTTTGGCTCATTTGTTAGAGTGTGCCCTGTGTACAGAGGCAAGTAAACCAGAGGCCTTGACCTTTTCACAGTGTGCTGCAGTGACATTGGTGCTTTAAAGTTATCCTAAGTTGACAATTTTTCATTTAGTTGATGCACTTTTTCCCCCCCCCACAGGATTTGATCTTTAATCTATGCCGGGGATTTGTCCAGAGCTGCTTAGTTCCTAGAAACATCTAATAACAAGGTTTCTGCTGCACACAAAAAAATGTTCCTTATATATCTATGTGAGAAGTAAAAAAAAAAGAAGTATTACGACAGGGTACTCCAGGCTCCTCCCACAGTCCAAAGACGTGCTCGTTAGGTCTGTTGGTGACTCTAAATTGCCCGTTTGTTTCTATATGTCAGCCCTGTGACTGACTGGCTAACACAGTTCACCCCACCTCTCGCCCAATGATAGCTGGGATCAGCTCCAGCCCCCCTGTGACCCCTAACAGGGAAAAGATAATGGATGAATGTATGATCTTATTGTACTTTAATGATTTTCTCTGTGCTGCTTGTAGAAGTGTTGAATAAAAGCAGAATCACACTCAAGGTTGTGCTGTTTTAATGAATACTGGAGCAGCTGTGTGATTAGAGAGAGGAGAGAAAGAAAGACTGAGTTTGTGTGTGTGTGCATGTTAGTAGGCTGTTTAACAGTCACATCATGTCTCTGGTTAGTTTATGGTGCCATCTAGTGTAAAATTCTCTCTTTCTCTCTCCCTCTCTTTCTCCGACTCGCCCGCTCACTCCCTCTGTCAGGATCAGTTATCTATCAAACTGTGAACCATTAACCCAGGATCCAAAGGTTTCCTGTTTCACTTCTCTACTTCTTCTAAGGATCCTCCTCACACATACTGTAAGCTCTTTATAGATGAAAATACAAACTTTACTGTTACTACACCATCCTACAGACCTTCACAAAAGTACTTCATCACTGTCCATGTGGCATTTACACCTCTCCTTGTGGGAAGTTCACTAACTCTGTAATGTCAAAGAAAGAAAAAACTACACTTTTACTACATAACTGCATTCGAGCTTGTCAACAGCACTTTTCTACATTTAAAGTGATTAAAATATAAGGATTATGGGATGTTTAGCTTATATGATCACTTACATATGCAGTAAACCATCAAAAATCAGATGTATTAGTGATAGAAACGTGTTTGGGATTAAGTACATCACAAAATATGCTTGAATTAAAGGTGCAGTTTGTAACATTATCATGTGTGATCAAGTCAATGCAACTTTATTTCACTCACTTGAGGCTTTAGAGTGAATAATTATTTATTAAACAGTTTAGGAAAAGATAAATGTGCAAGTGCAATGTCTTTGGCGATTCGACTCCATCACGATGACTTCATGTAGGCCTACTGGGGGGGGTGGGAGGCCAACAGCAGGGTAGGATACTCCCACTGATGGAATCTAGACAGTTGTGGTGGTTTTGATAGTGGAATTATGTAGGATGTGATGAGGAGCGGACTTTAGAGGGGCTGCTCATGAACAGTGTCGAGATGGGGCGGAGGGGACTGGGGCGGAGGAGGGTCACAGCAGTCAAACTGAAACTACAATCTGATGGCGTGACAGCAGCAGGATGATTGGTTGGTAGAGGTCGTGGCAGAATCCGGTTGGTTTATTACCTAAGGGGAAAACGCCACCCAATCAGCTAATCAGCAAAGCAGGAAGACGGAGGCAGTGACAAAGTTGAATGAAGAATAATGAATCAATGTGTGAGAGAATATAAACTTTTGTTGAGCTCCATCCACAAATCTATGCATGACAATCTGTGTAGCAACCAAGATGCAACAATCCATCCAAGACAAATTCCCCTCAGAGCACAGATGGTTTCATTCCACTAGTAGAAGTTTTTTCTGTGCATCCAAAGCCTGATACCTTCTTCTTGTGGGCCAAAGTCTAAAACCCACTAATGAGCAGGTCACACTGCTGTTGTACAGGATGATACAGTACGCTCCTTAAGATAAGACAAATACTGTATTGTTACGCCCCGCCATAAAGCGACCTTATGGGGCTAACAACAAACCACACATTGACCCATTAAAAGACAGTTAACACCTTAACAAAAGTCAAAACAAAGGGATTTATTACAATTACTTACACTTAATGATAACAAAGATCAAATTAGAAAATAATTTAACAAAACACAGCAGACAATCCTCAACTGAGAGGCACAGCAGTCCCAACTCCAAATCCCAACTCCAAATCCCAACTCCAAATCCCAACTCCAAATGCCTCCTCCTAAATGCCTCTCTTTCGGCAGCCAGCACTGGCCTTTTAAGCTCTGAGGCCAGGTGTACCTCGTTGTGTAATTAGTGGCTTCACCTGGGCTGGAGACAACAGGAAGTGGAGAAGGAACACACAGCACATGGAAACATACAGCCGTAACAGTGTGTTCAGATGAATGTATCTTTGCATTTTGTTATCTTTCACCACAATCCTGCTGCCAAGACGTCACACACAAGTCCTCTAAATATGTATCGATCCGCACCTGAAAATAGACCCAAATAAAAACCATCTGAACTCTTAATTGTAGAATGAAAAAAAAAAAAAAAACATATTGGTAAATTAAAAAAAGTGAAAGTATACTCGACCCGTTTACAAAGACACACACACATATACTATAGAGAGACATTCTTATACTGTACACACTCTGTATGTAACATTCATCTACTCATTTCATACATGAAGGAATGAAAAATAATTTCTTTATTAAAACACCATGTAGCAAATAACACACACTCAAACACACACGCCCAGACAGTCAGGGTTTACAGCATATGTTGGTGTGTTTTATGGTTCAGCCATGTTTAATTATTTACTTCAGTCTATCTCAGGCCACAGCGGTGTCGATTACCAACACCCTCCTCTCCTCAGCTACACGTCCAGCTCAGTACGATTAAAACTCTCTCTTTCTCTTTTCTCAAACTCTCAGAGGCTTTGCTGCATTTTCCTGGATGATTTAAAAACTCGCCGACACACACTCAAGGCCTCGCTGACCTTTACACTGATATGGATATAAACATGTCGGAGATGAATAGTGGCCACCTGCACCGCCTCACCCTGGGGATTTACTCGGTGAGTAATGGGAGACTTTGTGTGGCTCGAATTAGACGACAAACAAACAAACAAACAAATAAACCTGTTTAGTTGTACTAGGGCTCAACGTCAACTCAAGGTGGAGGTCTTGGAGAGTTGTTGTTCCTGTGTTGTGATTTCCTTTTGAGAGACTGTTTAAGAAATAGAGACATGGAGATATTTCTGTTTTTTAAACCAAGTTAAACTTTTAAACTGTGATATAAGCCAAGAAAACATGACTTGAATTCACGACAAGTTGGTTTAGTATTCCAAAAGTATTGGCTTTGCTTTCTACCGCCGATTTGAGTCTTAGGCTGCCTGTGCTCTGGTACTCGGAGGCAGAATTGGCGCTCATGAATACATATTGAATCAAAGATAGATTTTTATTGATCCTCCTTTAATGTGGGTCTGAGAAGTTTTTTCTCTGAGTTCAAAAACTCGACTTAAATAGTGGCTTATACGTTTGTGTCTGTGTGTTTTTTTGTTGTTGTCCCAAACAGAACTTGATGGACGACTTCAACCCGAGCCTACAGAGACTGGTGTCACTGGGAAACAGCTACGTCCAAGCTTTTCAGGGTAAGGACCAAAAAAAACCAAAAAAAACAGATGGATAAACAATCTGCTGGTGAGAGTCTCTTCCTTTTAAGTCAGTCGTTTGTGAAATTCACATGCTTCCTTTATACGTTTCTACAAAGGAAACAAGCTGTAAAGGCGGTACACAGAAGGACAGAGCTGTCATGTGTGTTTTATTTCACTAGAACTGATTCCAAAGTCCACCTGCTTTTGGGAATATCCTGGTGATTAGCCATGGTTATGAGCCTGTAAATGAAGCCTACAGAGGGTGTTACGGGTACATTGTCAACAGACGCTGGGGTTATAAACGTAGACCTGCTTGTACTTCTTTTAAATGTATTTTTTTACGCTCCACACTCACTGTTCTTCCTTTAATTTATAAAAGAAGAAATAGTGTCAGAGCCAGGATCAAACTTTGAATTTGATTTTGAAGGTGTAATAAGTTTCTCTGTAGTGTATGTCCTAATGAGCCTCATCATTATTATCTCCAGTCCCTGTACTATTCATTAAATGTGAGAGGATGATTAAAACGCTGGAATGCAAATGAAGTCCACGAGCACAGTGATGGTTTTACATTTTCTGTTACATTTTATAGATTTTTGTTTTTACATTTCATCAAGATCTGATTCATACTGTAGGGACACTGCTGCAGTAAAAGCCCTGCAGACATAAACCACAGAAGACTGTCTTGGAGTTTATGGAAGCAGAAAAAATTCATATAGCTGGCTTGCTGTACAGACTTCCCTTTAATATTAAAGCATTATTACATACGATTCAATGAAGGAAATCCTTTTGTCTCCCAGCCTCAGAGAGTGTGTGTTTGATTTGTTTTCATCAGATAGAACCCCAAACGTCAGATAAACAAGGTGTGCTCTTCATTCGACTCCCATTTGTTCTACTGAAACTTTGAGAAGCCAGAAGGAAACATGAGACAACACTAGCTAAAGATTTAACGGGGGCTAAGCAGTCATTTGACCCCATTTGACGTAAAGGCTAGCAGCTCACCTTCAAATGAAGACAACAGCTGAAGTGATTATTACAAAGGGGAATTTTAATATCTCGAAGTTGCAACAATCAGACAGAGAAGAGGGGACAAGATGGAGAAGTAAAACAATACAACATAAAAATGCAGTATTATAATTGTAGTATCTTAAATGGAAACCTTGCGAAACCAGAATGAAACATGAGATAACATCAAGCTGAATTAAAGAGGGCATAACAGAGATTGACCCCATCTGACTAATAGGCTGATTTCCCTAAAAAGCAGACAGCATTAGGGGAGATCGAGGGCAAATATAGAAAGGAGAACGTGTAACATCTCAAGTTGCACCAATCAGCAACAAGACAGAACCTTGAACTCTGTATGGCTCTGCAGTGAGTTCTCTCTGCCTGCTAGCTGACAGACTGTATAATGCAAACCTTACACAAAGTGATTTCTCAAGAGACTGAGCTTTCACAGACTATTTACTCATGTTGGAATAAAATCTGACAAGTTCTGCTTGAGTTGAGACGCGCTCCTCTCATCATCATCATCGTTTGGTCTTAACAGCAGAAAAAAGGAGCTCACTCAAACAGACGAATCTAGGTCTTGTCTCTGACGTTTCAACAAATTCAACATGTGTAATAGTGACTGTTGATATTAAATTAACTGAACATTATTCGTGAATCATCGTGGTGCTTGGTACTTTTTTGCTAGGTATTAGATGTGTTTTGCTACTACATGCTGTAATAATGTCCCCTGCACTTGATAAAACTGTAAATTTAGATTTTCAGTGTCTCAGTCAATATTGTAACTCTAACATTGCTTGTATAAAAATTTGCCAACTGAAGAAAAGTGCAAGCTACTTTCCAAAATAAAGGTGTCCATTGGTCAAAGAGGTTTCTGGAGAAATATCATCTTAACAAAAATCGTTACAATTTCCTCGGTCTCTCCTAACGTAAAACGGGCGAACACATTTATTTTTAGCTTTCAGCTACGAATAGCCTGCTCGCTTGCTAAAAATCTAATTTCGATTAGCAGGTTTAGCTTGAGCTAAGGCTGGTCGTGGCTAACGCAATTAGTTAATTAGCTAACTGCGGTTAGTAAAGCTTTAGCAGGACTAGTTCAGCTTTCTGTTTTAGCATTAACCCTATTCACGTGTGTCAATATCTTTGTTTAAAAGAGGTCAAAATGCTCCAGCAACACTTGTAGTACGAAGATCAACCTTATTAACAAATCACACTGACACGTTTCGGCTTCATCATCTAATTTGTTAATAAAGTTGATCTTTGTACTACAAGAGTTGCTGGACCATTTTGACCTCTTCTAAGCCTTTCACTCTTCATGCACCTTGGTAGTTGGTGAAGTGCCAGAAAATCATCTGCTTCGTCAATATCTTTGTTTAACAAATGAATTTCAATGACAAGGCTAGTTGTTGCTATCCAACCCTCACCTGTGGTCACGAGCTCTGGGAAGTGACTGAAAGAATGAGACTTGGATACAAGCGGCAAAAAACGAGTTTCCTCCAAAGGGTTGCTAGGCTCAGCCTTATAAAGGGAGCTCAGAGTAGAGGTGCCTCTCCTTCACATTAAAGGAGCCAGTAGAGGTGGTTCAGGCAGGAGGCTATCACGTCCAACTGGAAAGGGACGCCGGTATAGAGCCAGTGCCGTGGAATCCCACAGGAGGAGCTGGAAAATGTGCTGGGAGAGACATCTGGGTCAACTCCAAGTCCTGGCCTGGATAAGCGAAAGACAGTTGATGGATTGATGGATTGTACAAGTGGACCTTTATAAATAAATGATGTAGAGAGCAATGGGTTTTGTACATGTACATTTCTTTAAATGAATTCAAAATATTTTCACATCAGTTCACCGCTCTGTTTCCTTTTCACTTTACATTTTGAATGACTCATCTTGTGTTTTTGTTTGTGTTTTTCAGCTCTTACTGTTACAAGCGAGGCCTACTTCAGTGCTCTTTCAAAGATCGGAGAGACGGCTTTCCACAGCATGTCCTCGCGCTCTCTCGGTATGTGTGAACACTCTCTTGTCCACACCTGACTTCTGCTATCTCCTGATCCCTTCTTGGAAAAACAACAATAGGTTATTTTCTGCGACAACAATTCAAGATGTGAGGCTTTTTTGTCATTGCTTTGTTTGTGGATATTTAATTGAACTGAGCGTTCTCAGCGTATCAAAGAGAGCTGAAGTTTACACCCAGACATCACGCTTCTCTCATTTCTGTGCCAGAATAAGTGCTCACTGGAAGTGTGAGACGGTATCTGTGAACTTGGTTTTCCAGTACAGCTACAGTGTTTGTTTAAGTTTGTTTTCTGTGAGTTCAAGCAAAATGAGCAGCAGAGTCGGTATCAGATGCCAGCAGGAATCATGAATAATAGAGAAGGACAGGCAGCAAGCCATGCACCTCTGAACAACTCTGTGGGGGAGTCATTTTAGTGTAGTGGTCGGGGGTTGAAGCTCTTGTCCATACTGGATCACTTCACTTTCTTCAGTAGGTAAAAAAATCCCAGCATGCTTTATTACAAGATCAACATTTATACAATATGATGTTATGGTGAGGTAAACCCTGATTTTTAGACTGCTTTGTAAGCAGTGTTGACCTTTAATCAAGTCTGCTTTATAATTGAAGGCACACAACAGGTGGATGCAGTTATGTAAGTGTCCATCTTCTATTTGGTAAATGATGACTCATCATAAACCTACGAGCTTACACAATCATCGACACTAAATGAAAGTGTTACGAAATAACCGAGCGCAGAAACAATTACCCCAGATACATTCAATTAGCTGTAAAGTGTGTTTAAATCACCCTGAGTCTGGACGACATGATGCATCAGCAGTAAGAGATTACCATGAGGTCCCTACAGCAAGAGGAGCACAGTAATGGTTTTACATAAACATTCTGGTGGAGTCGAACAGCTGCAATGCCTGAGACTGAAGCGCCTGATTTCGATTGGAGGACATCCGTACATAGCGCACAACTCAACCGCCACTTCATGACGGTTTTAAAACATTTTTGGAGGTTTGATGAGTGTCCATTACTTACGCTTTCTTGTCCAGCCCTCTTTCTCTCCACTACTCTACAAACACAGGACAGGAACATTACTGCCATCATTTTTATTTTTATTTTATTGCTTCTAGGTTGCTTAAAGGTTGTGAATTTCAAAAAAGAAAAGGCATCAGTTTGAATTATTCTTACCCAATTTAGTTTCCTAAATGATTCAAAGTCCTTGGCCATGCACCTTGTCCACAGACATTGCACTGCATAGTAGCAAGAGGGGATGGAGTTATGGAGCAAAAGCTTCACTTATAATCATAGTAGAGAGAGAGAACACAGCATATATACGCTATATTGATATAAGACACTGGTCAGATGTAACATGTGAAGCTGTTGTCTTTCAGGTGAAGTCTTGATCCAGATCTCGGAGAACCAGAGAAAAATCAGCTTGGAGCTGGAGGGAGTCGTACGTTTACACTAACAATACAATAATCTGTCCATCACAGCTTTTTTTCCAACACCAAATTCTTGATCGCTCCTTTTTTTCCCCTCACATGTGTTTATTATGAACTTTTTTTTGTGTTTAAAGTTCCGCTGGTTCAGTGTGGAGGTTCTTCAAGAGATGGACATGAACATCAGACTGGACAAGGATTACATATCAGTACGTGTGCAAAGCTTATCGAGCTCTGCTGTGTGGTATCCAACAGATACATGTATTTTTAAGATTATATTAGATCTCCTTTCATACTTTTGAAGACCTTTTTTTTTTTTATCCAAACGCTTACTTGAAATTTTTAATTCAGCATTAGCTAGTTTCACTAAGTGCTATGCCTCTAAACTTCATTATCATGATCGCGCCATTTATTAGAGAGATAATGGCACAATCTTCATTATAGCTGCACTGATTTCACGTAGATGTTGTGTGCATGTCTGTGATGCAGGGCAGCAGGAAACACTATGAGATGGAAGTCCACAACCAGACCACAGCTCTGGAGAGACAGATGAAGAGAGGAGCCAAGTCGGTTCGTGTTGTTTCTCTATATCTGGACCCTGGAGCAACATTCCTCCCTGTGATATATGAACCAGACCCTGCACTGTGTATAAATGTGTTTGTGTCTTATGTGTGCTTCCTCAGGATTATGGTGAGCATGTGCACTTCCTCAGAGAGAGCTACAGCGAGGCTCTGAAGGAGGAGGAGAGACGACACCGCTTCCTGGCTGAGAAACACTGTGGCCTGATACAATCCATCGCACAACTCATGAATAAGGTATGAAAACGTACCTTGAATCGGGTTTTTGTAGTCAATATTTAATGGTTTGTTTTGGCTTATTCACTGCGGTTGCCAAATGGCTCAGGTGAGTCACAAGAAAGACGTTACCAGGAAGATAATTCACACTGACTGTGGTGTCATTTCATTGGTCTGTTGGGAAATATCCCTCCCTTGTAGAGAGGTTCAATCACAGAAGAGCAGCTTTTGATGTTTGGATGCAGACTTCTGTCACACTATCAGGATGTCTGTGTGAACTCTGGACTCCCTGCTTACTTCTTATCACATCTTTCGTCTGACCCAAATAACCAACCAGCTTCTGCTCATGAACTCAAACCCAGTTCAATCAGGAGAGACAAGTAAATGATTGAAAGATGAAAGGTTTATTTTTACATATGTGACATAGAATGATTGTAAGAGAATCTTTGACACTTGAACTCTCCAGGGAGACAGGGTGATTGAAGATGTCTGCCCTGAGCAGCAACAAGATCTATCCCCCCCCCCCAGAGTCCAGACACTGGTGGTGGGAGGTGTTAGCGGATGATGTCGTCTGGGTTGATGCGGTGAAGAAGTTGATTGAACTGTGAAGACTAGAGTTGATGAGGAGATGGTTAATGATGTCATCTGAGGCAAACTGCGAAGGCTGGGGTCGACTGGACGATGGCTGATGACGTCATCTGAGGCTGATGGGATGAAGGATGTGATGAAACTGCGAAGGCTCGGTGGCGATGGGGAGGTGGAGGGTCGCTCGTAACGATGGCATGAATGAACTAGTGGAAGAGAAAGCCATTTTTTAAGAGACAGCAGCAATGTGATAGGCTAACAATGAGGGAGTGGAGCAGTGCTATTGGATAGATGTGACCAGGTGATGATTACGAGAAGTTATGAGTGAGGAGTGATTTGACATGGTATGATAATAAACAATAAAACGAGTGTGCAAAATATCAAGACAAAGTCTTCCTGTCTGAACTTTTGCTAGAGCTACATTTTTCACATTGAGGTTGTAATAAAGTCCTCTGAGTCTGAACCATCGTGTCAGGACTAACCCTAACCCTAACAATACATGTGAAAGGGAGGCTTAATCACAGCCTCTGACATCGACGTTTGTCCTGACCATAACTTGACCTTTTTTAATCTTATGAAACTATAAGAAATATAAGTTAAATAACGTTTTGTTTATGTCTCAAAATCATTGTCTGGTTGAATACTTGAGTTTGATTGGCTGCAGGTTGTACATAAATTCCTGTAATCAATCTTATGTGTATCGAGCCAATTCATAACAAATGTTATCTCTCGACACTTAACAGAAGATCAGTTAAAAGACCTTACTCATGGTTTTATTGTGACATGGCTGTGTCAAAGACTTGATTCTGATTGGCCAATTACGCATAGCAACAGTCTGCTATCCCTCCATAGATCACCGTTTATTAAGAAGAACAAATTGTTGCAGCAAACACATGGCAGGTTGTACACTGCAGAGTGTAACGCTGCCCTCCACTGTCTAGACTGTGTACTTCATTCATGTCTTATGATACCTCTGAACATCAGGCAGGCTCGTTCTGTTGAGGTTTTTAATTAAAGACCCATCTGTTTACTGTTGAGTATGGGCCATGATTTCTCTGTATGTTTTTCCTGAGAGTCTAAGTGTGTTTTTAATTGTGTTTAGTTTTTGTAATGTTTTTTTAAACTGTATTGCTTTGTACAGCCCTTTGATTTAAAGCGCTTTATAAATAAATGTATTATTATTATAAATGTATTATTACAGGCCAGCAGCATGCACGTATCTAAGAACTTCACCCCCAACAGACCTTATTAATCGTAACATTGTTATGAATCCAAAATGCAGTTTATTATAACCTTTTACTCTCTTTATGCTAACTTTAAGTAAGTTTCACATCTATGTTTTTCACACATGTTTCTCTGTGTGGCGTGGCAGATTGGAAGTTCTCTCCAGCACAGAGCTGACGCCTGGACGGACGAGGTGAACTCCACCAGAGGACCAGAGGCCAGACGACCTGCCTCTGAGTACAACGCTGTGAGTTCAGGAGAAGTGTTTACGGAAACCTTTATTTCTCTAAAGCAGAGTCTGAGCTTTATGCATTAGAATATTTCACTCGACTCAAGAATGCGCTGTTGGTGTGAGATGGTGAAAGTGTACAAAAATCTGTTTGGGGAAGTATCTTGTAAAATGGAACAGAATTTGACCAGTGGAAATATTTAGGATTATGTTTTTAAAATAAGCTGTAGGGGCACGGGATAGCCTAGCGGTTTATGTTGTCCGTCCTATGTACAGAGGTTATAGTCTTCATCGCTGCGTCCGTGGGCTTGAGTCCGACCTCTGCCCTTCGCTGCATGTCATCCCCTCTCTCTCTCCTCCCATCATTTCCTCTCTATTCAGCTTTCATATCAAATAAAGGAAAAAATGTCCTAAAAATAACTTTAAAAAATCTATGTTAAAGACATACTGAAAAAGGAGCTGGGACTTACTGTATTTACTCTAAGAACTGTCAAATATTTCAGAATAGAAAGTCGGTTTAAGAGAATTATTGCAGTTGTATTTTTGTAACAAGGGCGCCATCTGCTGGTTGGAACCTATCACACCTTTGGTATGAGGGAATATTTATTCAACCATGTATTATTTAAATGAAAGGAAAGAGGTTACACATTTTAAGAGATGAACAAACACTAACTTTAATCCAAACTGTAGTATATGCTCAGGTCTTTAAATCTGACTGCAGAAGTGGGATTACAACGCAGGTAATTCAGAAGCTTAAATCATCTGCTCTTTTTTTATTTTTTATTAAAGCAGCAATTAGGATTCAAGAGTGCAACAAAGACCCCCTGAGATAAACGCTGTCAGATTCAGTCTGCTCCTCATTGGATGATTCAAGCATGCTACTGTGATAACAATCAGAGGATTATGTGTTTGCTTTGGTTTGAGGAGGTTTTTTTTCTTTTAATGTATTGAAGCCTGTGAGCCACTTTAGAGAAATGTGTCGAGTTAGGCTTTTGCAGTCCTGGTGCATAAATCATTGCATCATCACACCCTGCACAAAAAGCCTGTTTTTAATATTTACATATGATATCAGTACTCCCTACAGTGTGTGTCTGTGTATGAGAGGACGAGATAACTTGTATGTGATGTTCTGCATGTTGTTTTCTTCACAGATGGGGATGAAGGAGGACATCCGGCCGAGCAGACAGGAGCAGAGCCTCGGCAAAATGCCATCAAGAGGTAACAAGTATAAGGTGTAACTGTCATATGAGGTTAATGCAAAAAGCTCTATGCTTAATATTTGTGACGCTTTCACCTCAGGCTACATATTGACAAAAATCTCAAATTGCAATGTTTGAGTTTGGGGGTTCATTGAAACCATTGGTGAGAAAACAGGTCGATAAATGACAATTCTGACTCCCTTCAACCAGCACAAATAAATGTATGACAAACACTGAATGAAACAAGCCAAGTATTTACAGCTCAGAAATCCAGCTACTTTATGAAATGATACGAGAATTTCACTCACAGCAAAAGCTTTGAAGAAATACCTTTTTGGAGTCCAGTTAGCAGAAAATCAACACACAGATGGACAAATAATCTTTCAGATATTTGCACAAAAAAAATATCTCAAAATGCAACACCACAACAAAATGGCCCAAGATTAAGTTCAGTGATGGAATTAGCTTGGGTGACATCTAAAACTACCACACTCCTAGTAATGGTTAACCCTTCATATAAGTAAAATAAATGAGTTATTTTCTAATTCCCCTGATGGAAAATTGTCATGATTATAAAATGTTAGTGAAACAGGTCAAAACAGTTGTTCATAGCAGACTGTAAATATGTTGGACTCTGCTGTAAAGACTGGAATTTTAATACAATTTCTAATGAGACTCACTTTTGGAGCCGGCCTCAAGTGGCCACTGGAGGAATTGCAGTTCCATATTTGCTTTATTCCCCTAATTCTGGAGGTTGCTCTCTCTCTCTCTCTCTCTCTCTCTCTCTCTCTCTCTGCACCTTCATATCAGTTAATTTGTCTTTAGGACACTAAATAGGAGTCCTGCTTTTGCATGAAACATTGCATGCTGCACAGTATTGTCCGCGGCACTACACTGACTCCTCTGATGATTTGAGGAGAGAAAAACAATGTTGACCTCTTCAGTTTAATTTAATGAAAGGAAATATTTTGATTATGCTCTGAGACATTGTTTTTTTTTTAAATATTCACAAGGGCAGTAACGAATAAAGAAATAAATCCTGGCCTTTTATCATTTTTAATTAATCATTTCACAAGAGATTTGAGCTATTACGGAGGGTTTATTGGCAAACGTCGGGGCTCCAACAAGCCATTTCCTCTTTTTGTTTTCATCTCTCCAGCCCCGTCCCCCCAGGGAAGCGTTTATGGCTCCAGAGCAGAGTCATTTGGAGGTGGCGGCGCTGGCGGTGGAGGAGGAGGAATAGCCATGAGGGCGTTGGTGGACCACCAGCCTGGTGGCTCCAGCCCCACCGTGCTGCCCTTCACCAGAGGAGAGACGATCACCGTGCTGGTCCAACAGCCCAGAAACGGCTGGTTGTACGGACGTGCTGACAGCAGTTCACGGTGTGTAGTGTTCCCTTGGGAGTGTTTGTGGTTTTGTAAAGGTGAATGCATCTGTCTGTTCTGCCCAACCATCTGCACCGCTTGTAAAAATGTCCTTGTAGCTTTAAAGCCCAATGTGGCCCACCTTTTTCTGTTGCTGATCTCTCTGCACGCTGATGCTATAGGTCAAGGTATTCACATAGTTTATGGTTTCAAGTCTTTTACATACAAAGAAAGAAAAGTATTTAAAAAATCAAGCTTCATGCATTAATTCATTCTTTAAAACAGAATTTTAAGAATGTCAACCACAAACCACTCTTAACGACTACAACATCTTGACCCTTGTACTGAATGTTTTTTATTTTTTTAACTTTTTGCTCTTCTGTTGTCAGGCAGGGATGGTTTCCAGCCTCCTATGTGGAAGCGGTGGATTTTATTAGCTCTCGGTAAATATAAAACATAACATTTCATCAATAAGGTAAAATAACATCATGTCATGCTTAAATGAATTGCCTTATGTAACAAATCACACTATGCTTGACACCATGGTGATGTCCAAGAATATAATACAATTAAGGTCTACTGTTAGTGTTCAGCTTCATTCAAGAGCTGGCTAGCTTAGCTTAGCATAAAGACTGGAAGCAGTGGAAAGTACAACTGTAACTGGCATAAAAGTTACTAAATTAACTTATGAGCACTTTTAAAGCTACATAGTCGACACAGTTCAATTTCAATGAGCTTAAAAACATTGTTTTGGTGTTTACACGACTGTACCATTCAAAGTTTATAGAATATTATTATCAGTCTGACATTTGACTAAGGATGTTTCTAATTAAAGATAGAACTTTATTTATCCAGAAGGAAATTATTTTTCTCTTGTAAAGGTTATGACTGTTTACTCTGCTTCACTAGCGGCCATATTGTAGGTAATCCTAGCTAAGACTACATGGCAGGTGGACCTCAAGTTTACATCTCTTAGACATTATTTTGATTCCTTTTAAACTCTGCTGCTTTCTCTCAGAGAAAGTAGATATTGAACTGGTCTTTGCTCAAAGACTTAATAGAAGTTCTGCCTCGTGTTTAGATGTCTCCTCTCTCACGGTCCAAAGAACTAGAAGTCCGAGTGCATTGGAAAAATTATGAATTTTTTATATTTGCTGCCATTAAAAATGGATGGAGAGATTCCTAACTAAAGACAAAACCTTTTGCATGATGTTTGCCTTTCGTTCTTGATACAGAAAAAGATTTTTGAAGCTCCCCGCAGGCTGTCCCTTTAGTTTTATGGGCCCAACATTTCAAAAAGAGGGTCAGCATGAATCTTTAGCCTGGAATAATAACATGAACTATTTATGAAATTTGGGTGACCCATCGCTTTGAGGAAAACCAGTAGCAGGTTGTTAACTAAAACTTTGCCTAGTCACTTTGGGCACATGCTACACCTGAAATCCTAAAATGTAGATCAGATCCACTTACCATGCATCAAGAGACACATGTTTCTGTATGTGGATCTTATATCACTGAAGTATGAAGCACAATGAGCATTTCAAACATAGGGAGTCATACACAGTTTTGACTTCTCCATAGCTCATCCCTCCGAAGTAGCAGCAGCATGAGCAACCTGCTCGACCAACCAGGGAGCAGCAGCCAAAGAGGAGGAGCCCCGCCCCCTCCGCCTCCACCACCAGCATCATATACGTCGTCACAGCCTGACACACAACAATACAAACAGACTGCCGACAAGAGGGCCGAGTCGTCCTCAGAAAACAAGGTACGGCTGTCATTCACACTGTCGTGATTATCCATCTGTGTAGTTGTTATCAGTCAAGTCTCTCTTCTCTGTCACACCATCATCAATCTCTTTTTAAGTACACAAATGGACACTGAAATATAGTCTATGAAGAGCTTTTTGTTTTTCCCCTTTTAGAGCATGTTTACCAAAGCTTTAGCAATGCTTAACAGAGCTTATCAGTTTATTTTAGATCAGTTTATTATCCATTGTTAGAAGATGGTTTACCAGGTTTTGGACAATCATATTAGTTTGTGTCTACCTTTTTGGGGGATCATGACACACACATGTTTGTTTTTTATCAATGCATAAATACTCTGAGGTTGCTGAGTGTCTAATTAACTAGCTGACAGTCGAAATGTAATTAAGCATTAATAAAGAGCATTAGTACTGAATGGATTTTTGTCCCATAGTCTTTTCAAAGTAATAAGTCAGATAACAAACATCCTGACAGTATAAAAGTATCTTTTAAAATTGCCTTTAAAGTCATTCAAAAGCCATTACTAATAGTTTATTATAAGCCAGTAACTTAACATTTGATTTTTAGTTGCTGCTGATATATGGCGTTCACCTCATGTGTCAATATTTCAATAACACTTGTACATTATTAAAGCTCTGGTGCTTAATCTTCAATGGTATTTCCCCCAGTCCCTCCAACAGGAGCACTGTGGCAAGGTGCTGTTCTCAATGGCGCCACATCCGTCCTTCTGGTGGATTCAGGGAGGAAGTTCAAGTTGCTGATGGTTTAAAAACAAAAAGAGGTGGACTGCATGTGTTTGGTTGTTGTGAATTGGTATGAAAAATATCAAGAAAACCAAAAGCCTGACATCTCACGTTCTGTTGAGATTATTTCCCCCCCCCCAAGAAAACAGTAAAAGAATGGTGCAGCTTTTGGCCACAGCTTACTTTGTGTGTGCAGTGATTTGAATTATAAAATGCTGAGTCATGCGTCGTGACAGCATGTGCAGCCACCACCATTACCCACTGCACGCAAACTGACACGATAGATAATAGTATCAGCTTTAGTGGAAAGACTCCTCCATTAAAGACAACAAGTGTTCATTGCAGAATGGCAGTGAACTCTTGGCTAATTGGTTGCGGCCTGTGGGTCAACCTTCACCTCTATTAACATTACTTTAGCTGAGAGCTGAACTAGTGTACTGATCCCTGTGTTTAACTTTGAGACTGGCACATTTGGGTTCACCTCTAATGTATTACCAACCTCACCTCTAAATTTGATGTTACTTATCTTTCACAACACAGCGGTTGTTTGTTTGGAAGCTGATATGTCACTGACAGAACAACTCGTTTTTTAATAATGTCTCTCCAAGGTTGCGTTTGTTGTTGCTCTCTTGTCCACTTTGCTGTTACAACATGATTTTGCAGTTTCTGTCATAGTGACGCCCTCTGAAGCGTGTAGTTCAGTGTGGGCGGACTGACTGAAAGCAGAAAGGGCGAGGGTTCAACGGCTGCGGCATGCTGGGGAGCTCCATAAGTGCATGTCTATAAGTTTTGTACTTTGGATTCACCTTCCCTCACCTTTCCTTTGTCTCATACCTTTTCTGCAGAGATCAAAACCAAAGGGATCCCAGCCAGAACTCTTCCCGAGGTAAGATTAACGTAACATTTTCTCTCCTGTGAAAGGACAGACCGGCTGTGAAATGTTTTAGAGAGAACAACAGAGGAGAGCAGCAATCTAGGGGAGCAGTATTTCTCTCCTTCCATTTCAGTTACAGTCATTTCTGGAAGCATTGCCATCACTCTGACTCGTGCTTTGACTTCAGGTGAACAGTTTGCTAGATGGTGCTTGAACAAGTTGAAAAGTACAATCTCTCTAGAGTTACAACTTTAACTGGAAGGCTTAAAGACGGAGAGAATTTTCAGATATTGTTTTTTTTTCCCACTCGGTTTCTCTTTTTGACGTCCTTCAACATTCATTAACTTTCTCCTTACCTGTGTGTTTTATTTTGAAGGGGCACCAACCCATTTGCTACAGTGAAGCTGAAGCCCACATCCACCAATGACAGATCGTCTCCACGCTTATATCGATGATGAGTTCTTTTTTTTAAAGGCTTTGATTCGAGTTCAATCTGGACCTTGGAAAAAAAATCAGTTAATCAGATGTAAAGTTAGTAACTGGGCCTTGAGGGGAAGCTATTTTATCAGGTCTTACTTCATCTGTACTCAACCATTTACTTTGCCAAAGAGTCAGTTAAGAGCATTTATTAATCATGAGTTGTTGTGTTTGCATACGTACTGTAAATATATCGTTTTGGATTTTTGCAAACCCTAGAAAACTAATTCGGTTTCCAGAGTCAAGTTAATTCTGCTGTTTTCCTTGTTTGACTTTTTCATGACTGAAAACTTGCCTACTTTCTTTATTTGGTGAGAAGGAATCACTGAGATACAAATATATTATTGTAACTTCAACTAATACATGTTTAGATTTCAGCTGGTCTTAATACATCATTATTATTTATCTGTCATTTTTGAATGTGAACATGTGAATGACTTCAAAATGGTCCATCTGCAACAAAATATGTATTACGTGTGATGTGATTACAATGCAGCTTATCGTAGCTGAGATGCCTTTATTTGAGATAGGACAGTGGATAGAGTCAGAAATCAGAGAGAGAGAGAGAGGGAGTGGGGAACCACATTCGGAAAGGGAGCAACAGGCCAGATATGAACCCAGGCTGCCCACTTGGAGGACTGTAGCCTCTGTACATGGGGCGCGCACACTAACCACTAGGCTAATGGCGCCCCCCATAGAAAAGAAAGCTCTCTATATGAACCATGATTTATTTGTAGCCGTCTTTAATAATCTTTTAACATGACTGATTTACCCTCCTCTGTAAAATGTGACCCTTGAAATAAAATGAAATGTCTTCTAACAAATGGTCTTCAAACTCCACACTTGACAACAGTTTCAAAATGTTTTGTATTTAGAAAAAAAAGGTTGTAGAATCAAATATCTACTAATGCGTCTCACTTTAGTTACTGGTGGCATCATTACATTGAGTTATGATTTACAGAGGTAAGATCTACTGTTCATCCAGTAAGGCAACATAAGTCCCATCAGATTATCGCTCAAGTGTTCCTTTAATCCTATTGGTGCACTGAGATAATTTGTGTGACATCATCCTTTTCCAATGGAGCCCCGCCCACTTTAAACTAGTCAAAAGAGCTGAGACCAAAGCAACAATACACTAAACCAATAATGTTCCAACTTAGGTTAATGACGTCCAAGAGCCTTTCAACTGAACATCACTCTCCTCCTAACCGTCATACGAGGCTCATTAAAGGGACAATTTATAGCATCTTCAAGTTTCCTGACTTTTAAGAAGCAGTATATATATATATATATATATATATATATATATATATATGCTGAAGAAGATGCATATCCACTTCAAAAAAAGACTCTATTTCCTCTTGTCTTTGTTTTGAAACGCTCTGTTGGGACCGGTGGAGAGGAACACGTCTCATCCTCGCCTTTCATGTGATCGCCCCTTAGCTTCAGATCTGTGTTTATTTGCTCAGGCAGTAAAATGGCCTACTAAAGGAGCTCAGGATTCCCGTGTCGCCTGTTTTGAGTCCTCTGCGGGGGATACTTAACCTAAATTGAACCTCAGTGTGAATCCAATTGTGCTAATGGCTTGACGGCGTGGTTCTGTAACACTAGCACGGCCCTCTTTGAGCGAAGGCTCTCTGGCAGGTGGAAGAATGCAGCCAACGCTTCCCTTTTTTTTCCTCTCTCTCTTCCACTGAATTTACATTCATAATGCAGTGTGGACGCTGCTGTGAGCAGAAGCTCCCCGGCTGTCTGCAGTAGCTTTTTTTTTTTTTTTTTTCGTCACGTATGTTTTAATCGCCTGTCATCGCTTTGATGCCGTAGTCAGTGCTAATGAATGCTAATAAGTGACACTGAGGGCTAATTTTGACCTTCCTGAAGAACAAAGCATTTTAAAATACACCTCTAATACATTATTAGGTTGCTGTAAAGATATGCTTCAGTCGTCCTCTTGATAAGAATAAAAGTGACAGTGAATTAGAGAGGGGGGGGGCAGCACTGAGTGTAAAATCAGATAGAAGAATCACATCAAAGGAAGGCATTAACAGAAGAGTCTTAGTGAGTCACAGTTCTCAAGGCTTTTTTTTTTTTTTTTTTAACTTTCATTTTATTTTATTCTTTCACAGCTTGACCTCTTTCTTCTTTTGGTATGTTTTACAACATCTCGTTACCAGAGGAGAAAGGGATGAAAGATAGTTCAATGGATAGATGATGAGGATGGGGTGGGAGGGACAGAGTCGGGGGGGGGGGGGGGTTGGCAAATGCAAGAAGGGAACAGTGCCAGAGGTGTGATTGACACAGAGAAAAAAGGAGACGGAAAGTGAGATGAAGTGTTGGCTTAAGGAAAGAGAGTAATATTCCAAACACATAGGGGGGAAAAAAATGAGGGTCTTTCTCTTATAATCGGTTTCCTTAAAATATCTACTTCATGTCTTAAAATGTGAGGTTTATTCCTGCAGGCATGTTTATCTATACATGAAAGGAAAAATCACAGCTTGTATAAAAAGGGAAAAATAAATAGTATGAATATAGCTTCGGGGGGGTATTGTATTGCACCGCACTCAGTGAAAACAGCAGTGTGGGAGAAGGTGAGGAGAAAAGAGTGCATGTGGCAGGAATCAGTGGCAGTCGGGGTGTCGGGGTGGTGAAGTGTGGGTGCTGGGGGGAGTGGGGGGGGGAGAGAGAGAGGGGAACTAGCAGGTGTCAGGATGTAGCGGCGGTTAGGAGGTGATCTTGGTGTGCTAGTCAGTCACACCAGGTAGCTTCTCATTCTTTCACCAGGGTGGCAAATTCTGTGAGAAAGGGAACAGGAAGAAAGAAGGTTTCTTTATTAGGATTTATTGGTTAAAATATGTCACGACTACAAAAGTCAGAATATGATTCGTAGTGTGATGAATTTGTAGTAAGGGACCGTATGAAAATTCTAATATAGGGTAAGAGAGAGAGAAAGTGCAGAGCAGGTTCTTCCCAGGCTTGGACCATATAGTGTATGAAAAATTAGGGCCATGAGCAAAAGAACTACATTCATTTATTCATTTTTTTTTACTTCTTCTGAATTTCCACCCAACTACACAAAATGCTTTCCACATTTGTGTTGCTTTTTTTTCTCCTCTGCCTGTGTGACACCGTAACACCCAAACTGATAGAATTTGACGTTTACCATCGACTCCAATCTTGCCGTCTCCATCCTTGTCGGCTGCTCTTAAAAATTCTTTGGTTTCTGCGTCTGTCAGGTCCCTGCCATCTTTGGCGAAACCCTTCAAGACGTATCTATATGAGAACAGAAAAGCAAAAGGGAACGCCCGTCAAAGAACACTAATGTTTTGTGTGCAGCAAGATCTTACGGTTTATGTGAGTGTGTGTGTGTGTGTGTGTGTGTGTGTGTGTGTGTGTGTGTGTGTGTTTATGTCTGTGTATCTCTTGCTCACTTGAGTTCCTCCTCCTCTATGAAGCCACTGTTGTCAGCGTCCAGCACCAAGAAGACCTTCTTAACATCGTCAGAAGACTTGGCCTTCAGACCGACCATCTCGAAAAACTTCTTATGGTCAAAAGTTTCAGGAGCTGGAAACACACACACACACACACACACACACACACACACACACACACACACACACACACACACACACAACAAGCATGCAAACACAATAATGCAATTTGTTAGAAGTTTGCAGTCACTTCTAAACTCCTCATACTCGTTCTCCAAAGCGTAAGTCGTTTATGGATGGATGTTATAAAACTCTTCTAAAAGTTACTTTAAATGACTCGTCCTGTG
Organism: Labrus bergylta; assembly: GCF_963930695.1. NCBI lineage: Eukaryota > Metazoa > Chordata > Actinopteri > Labriformes > Labridae > Labrus > Labrus bergylta. Next base: position 7,770,110 of record NC_089210.1, on the reverse strand, counting down.
TGAAGCCAGTGATGACGCCCAAAGGCAAAAATCTATCTGTAATGAGGCAGCCTTCTAACACTGTGGCAGATGAATATTGAGAACATGTGTTTGCCAGAGGCCCCATCAGTTCTGGGTCACGGAGCTCTTATTATCTCTTCTGTCTGTCTTTGCAAAAAAAAAAACATGTAAATTACATTAGGTAACGCCATGCATGTATGGAAAAAGAACATCTTCATAATACAGTGAAGCAAAGTTGTTGATGTTTGAGGTGTTATATCTGGAGCCTTGTTGTTTTTCCCATATGCAACATCACCTCTCTAGCAGTTATACTTCTAAATCTTAAGTTAATTGTAGTTCTTATTCTTAAGGTTCCCAATCAAACTACAGAAGTGCTCCAGGTCTGCAGGGGGCGCCACGTTAGTCTCACAGAGGTTGTTTTTTAGCCCTGTGAGACCAAGAGCCAAACCCTACTAAAATAACTTCTGATAACCTCTGTTTTTTCTGTATAAAAACTAGAATTGAGTTCCACTTAGTGCCCCCTGCAGGCCTGGAGCACTTCTGTAGTGATGCAGTGAGTTGGTGTTTTCTTTGCTGTATTTTCTCTTTGTCTTTCCATTTTTGACTTTGCATGGTGTATGTTTTTGCAGCGGCTTCTATTGTGGTTGTTTCAGATTTTAGAGGCATCTCTAAACCCCTCCCCCCACTTTTTCTTAATCAAAGATAAGCTCTTTACCTGCGAATGCCCCCAGAGCTTTCTTGATGTCATCAGCGTTGAGGATGCTGCTCATTGTCATCGTGGCTGTTGGGAGAAAAGGAAAAAAAAAAAGATAGGCGAGAGGGATGGAGAGATGGTAGAGAAGGACAGAAAGAAGGCAAGGTTAGAAACAAGGTCGCTAGAGAGCACAGAAAGAACACGGAGACATTCTCGTATTACACTGGTGACACTCTGGAAATGGAGCAGGAAACCGGGACATGTGAGCAGGTGATGACTGACAGAATGTATTAGTGACAGTCAGGGAGCAGTGACAAAGAAAGGGAGGGGAAAGAGATGTGATGTAGTTGGAGAAAGATAGCAGGAGGGAAGGGAAGTTCAGTTGCGGTGTTGAGACGTAGAACGAGATTCATCAAACTTCAAATAAAGAAAATCTTACAATAAAAAAAAACAGGACGGGAGGTAAAGAGGGACAAGACACCCAGCATGGTGTCTATATCTGTTTTCTATTTTATCCTTGAGCTGTTATAGATGAAAGAAGGGCACGGGGCTTTAACAGGTCATACGAGTCTCAGCTGTGTCTGAAATACCGCTGAAGAATTCAGTTTGTCAGCCGAGGACAGATCAGAGCATCATCTTCTTCCTCACACTATGAAAGCTGAGCTCAGCACTTCACAGCGCTTTGGCTTTTTGTGTTCCTGAAACTGATCGCTGCTTCAAAAGTCGCCCTCGCTTGGCCTTGACTGCTTCCCTTTGTTCGTTTTTTTTTTTTTTTTTTTTGACACGTCAGTATCACCATGAATTTGCAGGATTCTTGTGGATTGTTGCTACCTAGAATGCCTAAATTCTTGGCAGCGGTTTAAAAAGATTTCCTGCTGTGTTAACACCTGATGTCAGAAATTATAGGGAGCTTGCAGGACAAAGTCTGGATAAAGCCAGGGTGAAAAAAAATGGCTGTTTGCATTGACACATGCAGCTCACCCTGAAGATTTCTGGGAATTTTTCAGGAGTTTTGTACCTGTGTGAAAGCAGCTTCACTATACACCATCTAAAATAGCCTTCTAAATAATGTTGACGCCATGCAGGAAAAAGAAAAACGTACAGACACTTAGGTGTGTCAGTGCAGCACACAGTCCGAGTGTCCCGTTCATTTCTCCCTGTTACAAACCACAACAACCTGCTGTTGTATCGTGCCTCAAGCTGTTGAATATTGTTCGTTTAACCGTCCACCATCAGATGGTTTTGAGACGGCATTAAAGACCAATAAAAACAAAACAAAACAAAAATATCAAAAAGTAATTATCTGGGATCCACTTGAAGTCAGAGTGAAATATTAACCACAGTGTAGGGAAATCATCTCTTAATGACTTGAGAGGGCTCTGTGCATAAAAAATGAATATCATTTCAGAGACTACAAACCCAATTAATACAAATGAAGACATATCTCAGAAGATGTGAACACAGTAATATTTATTCATGCTTGTCTGTTTGTATTCTATTTTATTTATTTCGTTCCAGCAGCATCACACACAGTGTCAGTGATGTATGAGCTTTTTTTTCTGGTATGGTGTTATCTACTTAGGTAACATAATGCCTCACACACTTAACACCGATCAATACTTAACACCGCTGAAGGTGTGTGGCCACACAGCCAATCTTTTATCATTATAAACTCACAACCTGACCTTTACCTCAAAGGGGTCTGTGGGGAAAAGAAACAATTCAGTGTGAAATGAGGAGGATAAGATTAATTTACTGAGATATCTCTGTCCGTGTGCTGCCAGTAGAACTGTATTAATCATTCCACATCAATTTATTTAAAGGCTTTATATGAGATTTTTTTGATCCAGCAGATATCGTCCTTGAGCACCAGCATGAAACCAAAACAACTTGCGCTGCATTGTTGTGTTAGCATGCTAATGCTAGTGATCTTTATTATGCTCGTATCGTCACACTGCATGTAAATTTACCTGAAATGAGCGTGATCTAGAAACACAGTTAAGCAGTGAGTACAGTATGTTATTCTTCTTTTCTCTAGTCCCTCAATTAAAAAACTTTTATTCACGAGGGGAGGAGTCAGCCGGCCGTCCTGGCGATGTAAACAAACTGAAGATAGGACTCGGAAAACTCGGAAAAACATCACAGACAGTGGGACTCGGGTGTTACACCCATTGTAAACAGTCATGACTCAGAGTTATTTTCAGAGGATATACTTGATTTCTATTATATTTAAGTGTGAAAAATATATAATATAAAGCCTTTGAAAGCGTAAAGACTGAGAATTGTTGTGTTTATTTGCCGTCTCTCTGCAGAATGTTGATCTCAGTGGATTATTATCACTGTATGAAAGTGAAACCTGCACTTCTATAGCGGTGCAATGGGTCACTGTTGATCCGTGCGTCGTACTGTACGTTCCCCAGGTTCAGAATGTGCTCGGTGCACGCTCTCAGTCACACAACAGGCGCTGCAGGAGCCAATCCAAAGGTACACAAACATTCACTTAATGAACTTTGTGTACATGTCACATGTTCAACATTGTCAAAATTCGAAAAACAGTGTTTCTCATCACTGATATGATGATGACACACAGCTGTATGTTTCTCTTTTTTCTATTTACCGTTGAAGTTTAAATCATTTACTCACTGTAGATGCCTTAGAAAACATAAAATGCTACACATCCCGGAAATTCCTAAAACATCATGAAGACAAAGCTATTATCAAGATACTTTGCCAGACTAATTCCTCGCCCTATCTCTGATTCATGGCTCATGTGAGAAATAATGTCCAGTCTTGATTCGTTCTTGTTGAACCTAGATCACTATATCATTTAAGAGTAATAACAACGTTTAAAAAAAAAAAAAAAAAGTAAGCTACTCAGGACAAAAGGCTTTCTACTTACAAATTGAAAGGCTTATTTTAACAAAGATTATTTCTTTAAACTAATGAAGATGTAATCCACACATTCAGAAGAGGAATTGTTAGTATAGAAAAAAAGATTTAAGGTTTCTGCAGGATAACGACTGCATCTCCTCCTCCATGTGATCACCCTGTAAGCCCTTTAAATTGAGGAATAAAGTATGTGAGACTAGGGTATCCTTTGTGGGAAGTCCCCCATCACCCTAATGATCTCTCTATGTGTGGGAAACCTAACCATGCTCCCCAGTCTCCTGTAACAGCTGCATGAACGTGTGAATATGTGTTCTTTTCTCTATGAGCTACAGAGGGTGCCAAGCAGGCGAGGGTAAGAAGGTGGCAGGCTTAAAGAAGTATGCACTTACATTTCAAGAAACATGAGCCTTCCCAGTTCTTTTGAGCGCAGTGTGTCTGTTTATAGTGGCGTCTGTGTTGTGATGTGTTAGACTTGGAGTGAAAAAAAAAGGGGGGTTGGGGTGGGGGGGAGCATACTGCAGAAAAATATTCCTCTTGGGTGCCAGAGCATGCAGTTTGTGAACTGGAAGTGAACTCTTATCCTCTGCAGAAACAGCCTTTGAGGGTATTATGTACAGTATTGACTTCCTCCCCTTCATGCTGCTGTGTTGGTGTATTATTTATTTCTATATAACAATGTGCATTGTTTTTTTAAAACTCATACAAACTTACTTTTATAACCAAGTTGCTCCCCAGTCTATTCTTTCTACACTCATTCGCTGATAATGTGAATCACTACTACACAATCAGCTGCCATTCCAGTGCAGTAAAGTTTCATCCCCTAAGCTGGAGTCATGTCTCGCCCCCCTGAGACCCCCCCCCCCCCCCCCCCCCCCCCCCACCACCACCCCTTTCCTTCAGAAAGGTAAGACTTCAAGCTGTGAGGCACATATGTGAATAAACAACTCTGGAAGATTTCAGGGGCAGGCTGTCCTGAATTGTTGTAGACATTTTCAGGAGCTATATCATGCATGTATTTATCTTCATAAAGATTAGTCACATTGCTGTCCAGTTTCTATAGAGAGCCAATAATAGCCTCTCTATAAGCTCTTAATCTAAATTACTGATCGGTAGAGTTGATCTTCAATTAATCTTGATGGGTGAACGTAGCTAGAGCAATTTAGTGTGTTTTATAGTCTCTATTGATTTTACTGAGCTGCTTATAGAGAAGGTACAATTGTGTTTAATCAAAAAAAACATGCTTGCAGTCATGTTACACACACCCACACACACACACCCCCCCCCCCCACACACACACACAGTAGTGGGGGAATGGATTTGATAAAAGTAGTGTAGAGGCCTGGGGATCAGCTTGCTGTTATCACCAATGTCCACTGTCTAATCCTGGCAGGTACAGCTCAGGCTTAACCACACAGTTACAGCTTGGCAACAAGAGTTCTGAGTGTGTGTGTGTGTGTGTGTGTGTGTGTGTGTGTGTGTGTGTGTGTGTGTGTGTGTGTGTGTGTGTGTGTGTGTGTGTGTGTGTGTGTGTGTGTGTGTTTTCATAACTGAACAGTTTTATAGACATATTTTGCCTTGAGCTTCATTCTCCGTTCAGCATGCTTCTTTGTTCTAAATGACAAAAAAACAAAATGCAAATTTTACATTGAGTTCAAGATTAGCATGTAGGAATGCACAAAATGAAACCCCTCTTCAGATGTCATAAATAGGGAAATAGTAAATAGGAAATTAATCAGGCTGTAAACCTGTTTCATTGTGCTGTTAAGTTGGGTATTTTAACTTTGGGCCTTAACCACTTGAGCAAGCATCAAGTGGTCACTGGAGGAACTGCAGTTGCCGAGGAGATAACTCGATGATGGTACTACAGCAAAGGTCCAAAAGTTAAAACAAATACTTGAATGATCAAACTCAAGGTAGATTCAAATTAAGAGTTCATCAAAGTACTAAGGGTTTAAACGAGTGTTTGTTTGAATTTCAAGTTCATCCACAAGTTGTTGAAATACTTTACATGCAGGGTTGGAGCTACAGGGCTAGTATGAATTAACAGTATTAACGTAAGTGAATGAAGCCCACTTATCAACCTGTAGGCAAAACAAGTACACGTTGTCCAATAAGCTCATCAAGTGTAATGACTTTATTTGTTACACACGTGTGATGAAAGCAATCTTGAGCATGCAGAGACTATTCCTATTTGCAAAACATATTACGGAACCAATTAAAAATGTAAATTTCCATTGAAAGGAACAGCATGAAGAGTGGTGAGAAGCAGCCTTTTTTCATTGTGCCACACAAACAAAATATCACATGTCCTTTAACTGAGACAGCATCTCCCTCAACACCGCTCCGTCTATGAATATTCATCGCTATTCTTCATTTACTTTACAAGCACGTTCAACATTTAAAAAAAAAAAAAAAACTCTGTGATCAGCTATTGAATCAGAGGAAATTAATTCTCAAGAGGAACTTCACGCCTTTCACTGTATCAGCATTTTGACAAAGTTACGCTTCCCTGGAGCTCGTAGGGAGACTGTATTTTATCTCCGAGGTGTAATTAAAATATGACCTTGAAAGATACCACAACTAAGCACTGCAATAAAATTTACACCTGTGCCCTGTTTTGTTTTGGCAGCAAACCATTTCTGTCAGAAGGTAATTGTCTTGTTGATATACAGTCGGCGTATCTTAATCCAATCTCTCTTTCGACGGAGGAGCCTGTAAAATACGGTAAATTACACTTCTACAAGCGCTCCCCTATCTATAACCCCCTTCTATTGGTTTAATCCATCACCCATTTGATTACAAAGAAACATCAAGAACTGTAGAAGAACCACAACGTCGGTTGTTTTCTGTAGCAAGCGATAACTGGGGAAAAAGGACTTTTACATATACATTACAAAGCTTGAAGTAATATCTTACCTGATTATTTTCTGATGGATAATACGGTCTGAGATGAGATGGCAAGATGAGTTCAAGAAGGAAGCCCAGTAAAAGATCAGAGCCTCTCCTCTTTCTGTTTTATACATGCTCTCCTCTACTATTTTTGGATCAAAAATGGGTGTCCACTTCAGGATGGGGTCAGTGATGTTTCGCTGCTAGACTCATCCATATCGCTTTCCTTTCTGCACTCAAACAACACTAAAAATAATCATCTATTCCCACCTCTCAAAGCAGCTGGACTTCTTTTCTTCGACTCGTCTTCACTTTGCCCCTCCCTCCCTCTTTCTTTCACTCCCTCACTCTTTCTTTGTAGCACATTGATTTCACCTCTCTGTTTCTCACACTTCAAACCCAGCTGACCTCCTCAGTCCTCTGACGCCCATCTGATCCAAACTCTCCCCTTCACTTTCTTATTGCCTCACTCTGCCTCTCCTTTCCTAAACTTTTGTTACTTATCATGAAACGTTGTACCACATTAAAACAGATATTTTTCTCATCCCCTGATTCAGTGGTTCACAACCTTTTTCCTTAGAGCCCCACCCCTACTTGTATGAAGAAAAGCTGACCCACATTAAAAAATATAAGGGGTACATTGCTGTCAAAGGTGAACACATATTTTAATTGATTTCATTACAACCTGAATGACAAGTGTGGCTGATGAAGTGGCCTGACATGTGTTCATAACTGTCTTATTATGAAGTTAACTAGACAAGCTAACCCTTTGGTTTTATGGCTTAACACACTGTTTTATGTGTTTGTCTAGTCTTTTACTATTGTTTGGTGGTTGAGTATCACACTTTGATGACTAATAAGGGCATCTGAGATGATTGACTGTTACTGTTCAGTTTGGTTTACTGAGTGGTGCAATAAAGATGACATTCTTTAAGCTTATTTTCCAATTGCACCAGGAATTGAGTTAAACAAAAGTTGGGTTTTGTCTCATGATGTCAGAGCAATAGTCAGACAACGTTGTGCAGAGATGAAGAACACCTTGATGTTCAACTCTGCAGGCTTTCTTTGAAGAGCAAGAATCAGCAAGTTTCCCCGATTGCTCTTCATCGCCAACCCCAACAATAAAGTCCCGAGCTACACTCCCGTCTTAGACAGTGCAGCACTTCCTGCACAGGAGTCCTCCCTCTGGGGTTACATGATTATATATCACAGCAAAAAATCCGCTGTTTCCACCAGGGCCATTACTGAAGAACGTCTCGCACTGACCTTTAGGAAGAGTTGGTTGGTAGAGGTCGATGAGACTTAAGGGCAACTGTCAGTACGTGGAAGTAAATGTGTGTGATGGTGACTTAGAAGACAGCGTTGTGTGCTGTGGTGGGACTATCAACAAACGCTGGTATGATCTCGCTTACTGTCAACGTTCTGTATTTATAAGACAGCTATGAAACTGATGATCAACGCTTGATTGATGTGGAGTTTTAATCTAGCTTCAATCATTTTGAAAGTGGCAGAGGTTTATTATGTATCACTATACTGCAAAATAAGTTCACAACATTTTGATGAGTCATGTAGAAATAAATAAGGACAGAGAGGATTTCATTAAGTCATTAGGCCATTACTGGAAAACTCTAGCCTATATTGATTCTATATTGATTTATCATTATAAATGATTATGATTATGATTTGGTCATTCATTATGAACTCAGCACAAAACACTAAACGGCTAAAAGAAAACTAGTAATTGCTCATTTACATGTCTACAATTCTTCTTATTTAGTATTTAAAAACATGGTAAGTTGTTTGTTCATATTTTTTAGGTTATGGTAAAATAAAAACAAACTTGTGCCGTCATGACAGTTATCACACCTGCCATCCATCATACTATCACAACAATCATGTGGTGAACAGTGGACACATAACATTCAAGCTGTAAACGGGATCTACCAGGAATACTGGGTTAAGTGTCTTTCCCAAGGACTCATCGGACATGTGGCTGCAGCAGCTGGAGATCAAACCCCAGACCGTCTGATTTTTTAAAATCGGCCTTTTCTTAATTGCTGTCGTCTGCCCTTTGCGGCCTCTGATCTGTATTTCCTTCAGGAGAACTGCTTGCTCATCTGAACCCCAGACCAATTCACAAACCTCACACTCCAAAGTTCTAAATCTTTGGAACCTTTCCTACCGTTTCATCTTTCATCTCACTCCACCATCTTTATCTTAGTTTGATGTAACCTTGTGACAACTCATTTTCTTCCTCCCTCAACCCATTTGCTGGTGCATTCCTCTGAATTTATCACCTCTTCTCTAACCCTGTTTACATCAGCCAAATAGGCTCAAAGGGTTGCCTTGATCCCATGGTGTGCCAGGTGCTTCTAACAGTTCAACAGACAAAAGGCTCAGAAAGGGGGAAAGTAGAAAAGAGGGAAAGAGAGAAGAAAGTGATCGAGTGGTGACAAGCTAAGCTGGGAGGGAGATAGAGGAGGATGATGAAAGACGCTAAATTAAAAGAGGGATGGCAGGAGAGGAATTCTGACAGAGCAGAAGGGAAAAGTTGAAAGGAAAGAGTGACGCTATAGTGAGGTGATAGAGGGCTCGAGGTCAACAATGGATCTCAGCAGGGTATGTGGAATTCAGACGATAAATGGACCGGGTGAAGGTTAAGGGATGAGAAAGCAAAGTAATGGAAATTAAGAAAGAGGAAACTCAAACCAAGGGTAAAGTTTAAGCAACCCAAGGCAAACTTTGAGCCATACCCATGACAAGAAAAACCATTAGAAAGTGTGACAGGGAACAAAATGGAAACCTCTCGTTGGCTATTTCTTCCATAACATATTTGGCATATATGGTAACAGGAAACACTTTTCAGGGTGAGCTGTTTGTGTAAACATTCAAACACAAATGACAAATGTTTCTCCCGACTCTACCTACTTTTTCCTGCCAGCCGTCGAGCATAAAGTAAAGTGAGGGAACGCAAGCAAGTGGGCCGAGTTGATGTAGTTGATAACATGCGAGCAGTGAGCGGCTGGTGGGAATCTTTCGCATGTTAATTGCATTGCACGTTCATTTTACATCTGTTGGGTTTTTATTTTACGTTTCTTCCATACAGCCACCAGTTTGCCTGTGTCGCCTCTCACTGTCTGCCCCTCTTCACCCTGCTCCACCTCACTCCCTCTCTGAGTCAAACCCAAAAACCACCTGCAAAGAGAAATCCACAGCTGGGTGTATTTATCTGTGAATGCAAGTAAAATGGAAAAACATTTTTTTTTAAACTAGCAAGGGGATGGGATAAAAGATGGATCAATAAACGAATAAATAGATGGATAACGAGTGTGTGTGTGTGTGTGTGTGTGTGGGGGGGATTGTTCTTGACAGCAAAACAAATGAGAAGTAGACAGGAGAGAAGAGTAATGATTTGTCTGTTAATTGGAAGTCCAGTCCAATCTCATCAACTGTTTTTGTGTGCATGTCCATGTACCGTGTGTGTTTTCTGCACACAAACGTAATAATTGCTCTTCCTGTTTAAACATGAAGGCACTCACAAAATGCCTCCCTCTTCCACTATATAGTCAGATCCTTTGGATGCAAGGGGAACAATCCTCGCTGCAGATATTGACAACTCGCCCTCCGTCAAAATTACAGAGACACCAAGAGACTGAAAGAATAATTGACCTGTCTATATACACACACAGAGGAAGCCTTGACAGTGGAGAGGAGAGGATGATGGAGAGCAAAAGGACCAGGCGAACGGCTGCAGAGTAAAAATTCATTCGTTGGATGTGATTTAGGGAGGAAGATGTATTACTCTGGTGACAACAGATTGTCAGGCTTTTTTTTCTGCGTGTCCGTCCGAGGCCCTAGCAAGTCTGGAAAATTAGATTCCTCAGGTCAGCGTTGGAACTATCAAAGGCATTAAGTGTCAAGGTTATTGCCATCAACAGCATCTTAATCACCTTCATCAATATTTCTCCACTGTTGTCATCAGTCAGCATCAATAAGGTTGTCATCCTGCTCGCTCAGTAGACCTCCGCTGATTTTGAAAACCCACTTGAGCACAAATATAATAAGATATATTCACAGCAGCTAATGTCACTTCAAAAGCTTTATATACAAAGGAATGGTTTCTCAATCCATTTTGTTTCTCAGTCTTTTACAGCCATACTAATGGGATGGTGTACACAATACAGCAGACTAAGCAGCAGATTATAGCAATGAAACAAGTTTCTGTTTCAGTTTAAAAAGGCTCATTATTGCCTATAACAAGCTAGAAATGACAAGTGGGATTCTTCTTCAAAGCTATTCTTAAAACGTCAAAATAAATATAGATTTAGTAAGATTAGTCCAGTGTAAGCATTATGGAGATACAGCTTTTTGATTTTACCGACAAATCACAGTGTAACCTTGAGTTCAGCACAGGACCAAAATACTGAAAGTCTTCTTTGGTTTAAATTGGCTGTTAGAAAAGTGTGAACTCTGACAACATGTGTGAAGGAGAAGTAGAAGAAATATGAGCACTGTAATGTGAGAACATGTGAATATTCAGAGACAGTGAATCAGAGGGGAGGGAAAGAAAACGTTAAAGTTCTGTTTGAGAAAAGTTCATATTTCAACCAAAGTGGTATGGGTTAGGGTTTGTGAAAAATGGAGAGGTGACTCAAGAGTACGACTTTGTGGGACAACAAAGTAGTTGATTGATATTTCTTCTAACTGGAGGAAATTGAAAATGCTTCTCAAAGACAATCTACACAAAGTGAAGACTTCATTAGGGTCGTTTGAGAAATGTTTTTAACTCTAAGATTGAAAATAAGTACATTTATAATTTTAAGTTAGCAGCATTTTAATGCTACACAAAAACTTTGCAATGTTTTTAAATAATAACAAAATATATTCAAGATTTTATACTGTTAACATTTGTTTATTTTTAAAACAATATTTGTATTTTTACATACTGTACATTTAAAGCTTGTGCATATAACACATGAGTGCATGGATGATTCAAAAGTCAGATTATAGATACTACGTACCGGGACTCCTAAACGGTTAGATAATGTGTAGGCTATACTAAGTTAGTGTTAAAATGTCCTTTTCAGTATGCTGCATATAAGTCAAATGAAGAACGTTACTATCATAGCTACTGCAAAAATGAATCCTGTGGCGTCTGTCAGACAGGTGGGAGGAAACAGAGCTGAAAACAGTTCACCTTTAACGTCTGAGTTATAGCTGATAGAGCTATCTGATAAACACATACATACTACACATACGAGGCGTCCACCGTGGCTTCACTGAAACATTTTAGTGTTACATAACTTAAACATACCAACAACTGTCCAGTGGAAGGATTTACAGCTATTACAGAATAATGGCAGATGGGGAGATAAAATTAATGAGACAGTTACTTAACCTACATGCACACATTCATTAACACAAACACATACACACACACACAATTTATATATTTCCTTACACACACAAACACACACTTGGGCATACATGCTATATGTTACTTATTACTCACAGTTGCATTCATCCACACTAATTTCCCCATATACATGTGAGTTGTGAGTATGTAAACAGGCACATATGCAGTGAATGTAAACATATGCTACACACATGCTGCAAGCATGTGACCTTGAATCAAGTGTGTACAGGGTGTTTGCGAAAGTATGTGTGGTGTGTGAGCTCTTATGGATATCGGATTCCGACAAATCGCGAGTGTCAGGCAATAAAAAAGAGAGAATCTGAGAAGATGATTCCACCCTTAAATCCTCTCCGGCTTAAATTACACAAGCAGCATATGGACACATCTGCACGATATTAAAATAACCAGCAACGACTGTCTGTCACAGACGGCTTGATCCGTCCGTCTGGCATGCATGTGTTCCTTTTGTTAATCCAAGGGCAACTTGGTATCCCCACACAGCTAAATGCTTCACTTTATAAAAAAATAAAACAAACACTAGAATAAAAAAGCTGGTATTCATGGATGAATCAGCTCCACTTCTGCCCTCTCATCCTGCAGATGTCTAACTCGATTTTCTCTTTATGGACAGTATAAGTTTAAGAGTCATCCTAAGTGGATGGTCCATTAACACACATTATTCCAAGTGGCTAGTAGTGTGCTGTGCACTGCAAGCCAGCCGCATTGCAGTTAAAATCTAATTTCAGTCAAGGACTCATGCAGATAAAGGAGTCTCTGGACATGACTCTGCCACTTTCCAAGGAAGAAGGAGGGACCTATATCACTTTAGCCATCAATCAATTAAACATTAAATTGATGCTATTAGTAAAGCCCACATTAAATAAGGATCATTTATCTTTAAAGCTGAGTATGCACAGGCATGTAGAAAGTAGACAGGAAGGGGCCCACCAATCAGACAGACTTTTCACAGCCTTGCAAGAGCCACACAATATGGATATAGTTCCTTCTTTTGTTAGAACATGTTATTTATTGCATTGATTGTAACTGGGATATTGAGAGTATTTTATAAAAAATAAATAAATTGCCTTCCCTTGATTTTTGTGTGTTAATTCAGTTCAACAAACCAAGCGAGCTTACTAGCTAGGCAGGGTTTTCAGAGTTGAGAGACAGTTTTAGCAACCAAGCAAACTCATTTAGTGATATATCACAAGAAAAGATTTCCAGCAAAGTCATACCACTTGTTAGTCTCTCTAGCAAACATTAATGAGCTGACACTGTTTGGCAAAGGTTCAGGGAGTGATTATGTTATATTCTCATTGATATGAATGAGGTGAACTTAGACTCTTCACAATCGACACTGAAAGGAGGCTTAAGCTGTTATAATGTCAGGCTGGTGTCTTCCAAGAATAAGTCATAAACATTGAGAATCTATTTATTTTTAGAACATGTTTATCAAGACATTTCCCACAATCAGCTTACGTTCACTTACTAGATAATACTAACGTTAGCCAGAGGGTCTCAAAGCCAAAATTACCATTTCTTAGTTTTAACATAATGCAAAGAAAAGGCTTAAACTTGCTTAAATAAATTACATTTTAATTAAAAAAATAAAGGCCTAGAGACTTTTTTTTTTGGCCTGGAGGTCGTTCTGCCAAGACTCTAGAGGACAAAAGATTTATATCTGCTCTGTTGTCTTACAGGTCACAACATTTGTTTCAGCATGACACACCTGAGTGTTCAGTGTGTTTCCACATATGTTCCATGGAGGGAGGAAAGAGAGGTTTGATATAGAGAGAGCCACTATAATTAAGTCAAGATAATGCACTGGTGTCTCATGTGCATCGATCCAATGCCTGCTAATGTCCCATGGTGACATTGTTAGACTTATTAAGTGCACACCTACAGCCATAGCATGAGCTGATTAGATAAGAGAGCATCCATTCAAACTTGCACACTGAGCTACTACTGCTGTCATTGAACGCACCAGACAGTAAAAATGGTTTAATGATGTCTGGAAACTTTTTTTTTTTTTAGTCTTCTTGTTGGAGTGGAACAAGAAAATGTCAACCTTGTGTTTCATTTAATGTCCTACAAAAAAGAGAAATTAGTTTTATTTAAATTTCTTGATTGAAAAGATTTTGCCCTAAAGTAGCCTCGCTTCAGTGCTTTTTTTATTTTATTTGAGTAGATAATATCAGAGTGCAGTTATAATAACAGTTTTGAAAAGGTTGCACCAAGCTTTCAAAAATCCAATTAGAAGAAAATTATGTAGGATTTAAGGGGATCTGTTGGCAGAAGTACTTCATTAGTTACCTTTAAAAGATTATTATCATTTCTTAAACCGAGGGAGCGGGTCTGCTCATATTAACCGTTGTATAAAAGCCTCGTTTGTCATAATGCTTTCATTACCTGTGGCTCTAAAGTGTAGAATAGTATAGGTAGCCAGAATGGGAAGGTTTAATGTTGCTGGCGTTTAACAGCTGAAGGTCAGTTTTTCTTTTAAATATTCAGAAAACTATTTGGCAAAAGAAAAATGAAGTAACAAGTTCTGTTTTGATTGCAAAAGTTATGTCATGTGTATGTAATGAAAGAGAGGGGAAGTACAGAGTTGTTATAGAAAACTGTTTTGTAGAGAGCTCCTCTGTGGAAAAAGAAAGAGCACCCAGCAGCCCCGGGAGTCAATTTCATCTTCAGTTTCTATTCTCACGCTTTCATGCTAAGCTAGCTTTGGATCAAACAGACTCTGCAGCCCCTGGCTTACCCTTTGGCCTGTTCATCCTTCTTCTCACACACACACACACACACACACACACTCTTCACTCCCATCCTCTGACACTTGTCACAATAGGTTCATGACTCAGTTATCATACCTTTCCTTAAACCACTCGGCCCTTTTTTTACCTGCCACACCACAAACGCTGCACAAAGCGACACACAGGAATAATCAACACAAACCGAGCGAGCGTCCAGTGAGTGTTACATTTCATGTAATGTGGTTTCAGTCAGCTGTGGTGAAGCAGTACATAAAGTACACTACATATGAGCAACGTGTGGGTGCAAATAAATGAACATGCGTGCACTTATGCATAAACATTTGAGTTTATGCACGTGTGTGGGATTTGTTGGTGCTTTAGTTCAACAAACATTTTCTCCCATTGCGTTCAATCTTTTTGTATGTAGGCTGAAGATTGAACATAATCACTATCAGATTCCTCTACTGTTTAGCCTGAAACAATAATGTAGGCGTGTGTGTAACTCAGAAGCCACATTGCAGTCCTTCCCCTGACCATCACGCTAGGAACGGTGTGAGTGTATGTGTGTGTTTTTGTGTGTGTGTGTGTGTGTGGCTGTTTCTTTTTTATGAAGGCTGGAGATTGACCATTATCAGTTTTGGATCGCTTTATTGTATTACCTCAAAGGATAATGTAGGAGTGAGTGTTATTTGAACGCCACATTAAAGTCCTTCCCCTGACAACCACTCTAAAGGAAGAATGTGTTTGTGTCCGTGTGTCCGTGTGTGTGTGTGTGTGTGTGTGTGTGTGTGTGTGTGTGTGTGAGAGAGAGAGAGAGAGAGAGAAAGAATGAAAATACAATGATTCACTAACTCACACAGCCGGTGAGAGAGTAAATAATGATCAATAGTTTGACCTTTGTTGTTGCCACTTGAACAGTAGCCGGTACACCCAAGGGAGTCAGCGCTCACTAGTCAGCATCAAAATTTGAACAGCGTTTGTACTCTTTTTTTTTTTTTTTTCGTGTGTGTGTGTTTGTGTAAATGCTGGCTGCATGGCAAACTGTGCAGTACTCCAAAGTTTTCCCACTTCTGTAATGTTGCAGAACAAAAAGAGAAGAAGGGAACGTAACCCAAAAACACAATGGGGGTGCAGTGTTTCCCCTAGGTTTACAGCTTTGGGGGGGGGGGGGGGTAGAGGGGGGGACACACGCTGACACAAACACGTGAAGGAATCTTGGTGTTCATGTGTTACTTTTAATGACAGCTGTCCTTTTCTATCGGAAAGGTATCCTTGAATGACTTCTTTCCCTGATTTCTGACTCTATTCACTATCCTATCTCTACAATAAAGACACAAAAAACCCCAAAATAAATAATAATAAAAAATAAAAAAAATGTTTAATGGTAATATAATGATAGGGGAAACACTGGGGGTGGGTAAAAAAAACAAATTGCTTAAAGCCCGACTCAGACTACAGGAGTAAACTCCGGACGTTGCGCTTAAAACTGGATTTCTCTCTTTAGAAAGTAAGGAATTGAACTTTTCCATGGTGACCCATCTCACCTGTGCTTGCAGAATGTCCCTACTGAATCCTAAAGAAATATAAATCACAGTTTTTATCGCCAGTAGAGAGGCAACAATTAACCTGAGGGTAGCTGAAAACTAGCTGAAGCTTCATGTGAATTCATCGATGGTGAAGGCGGTATGGCCATTATACCCGGGCCTCCATCCAACAGTTAAAAATGTAAGCATGCTGAGGAGGGGGGTCATATTTCTTTCTTAATGTAAAATATGTTTTTTGTGCCATAAATTAAGGATGAATTTGGGATGTGTTTCTATATTACAGCACTAACTTGGTGAGAAGGATCCGCTTATTTTTGACAAACGGTAAGAATGAAGCCACTTTGTTACACTGGTTTCTTATTCACTATAAGAAATAGAGAAAAGCAAAACAATATGATGGACAACTTTAGTGTAAAACTCAGAAAGGCTGAAATGTGACGTACATAGTTTTTTTTCAGTTATGACTTGTAATATTAAGTCTCTCAAAGTGAGTGCTTTAGCTTTTCCTACAGCTTGGGGTTAAGAAAACAAACAAAAGCTGAAATAAATCACAAATCCAACAGCAGCACTTTGTCACAATACTTAAGACTTGTGATTCATATTAAATCCGCAGCCTGGTATCGTGATAGTGTCAAATGTATCAAGAGAGAGCAGCAAAAACAAGTGGACTGCAGAGAGAGGAGAAGCAGAAGGAGTGTTTGACTAAGACTGATTCTCTCTGATCCCCTCATCCCCTCTGTAGGCTCTAGTTTATCATTCAGGCGCCGTTTTCTGTCTTCTCTGCCTGCATTGATAGCGGTTAGCTTGAGTTTGGACGTACACTCATCGGGTCACGCACGCTTTCACTTCTTGCTCAAATCACAAATCACACAGAGAACCGACACAAACCCTGCACACCGAGGGTTTTGGTTGTAGTAGCTGTTGAACCGGACCTGCCAATGAAACCTCCAGAAGCAGAATTGGAGGTGACAGATGAGGCAGGTGAGGAGGGGATCGGGGAGAGAGAGGGAGACAAGGAGACAGACGGGAGGAGTAATCAGGAGAGGCAAGTGATGCTGGAGAGGGGGGATAAGGGAACGAGAAGATAGAGGCTGGAAAGGTGTGGTGAAAGAGAAAATACAACAGGACTGATTACCTTTCATTCAGAGGCGGTTCAACTGCTGTGATGACACGCCTTGTCTTCATTTAAGACAATCTGTTTTTGGTTTTTTCTATACTTAAAGACATTCTAGCAACTTGGCTCTGTGGCAGTACTGGTGTGTTGGAAAAAAACTCAAAAACTATTGTAAAAAAATACAAAAATAACCGACTTTGAAGTTCCCTTCATATAATGTTTGAGGTTCAGACTCAAATGCCTCAAGAATTTTTAGATGGTTTGCCAGAGATTCATGTTCCTCTGAGGTTGATTTGTCATTATTTTGCTGATCTCTTAGCTTTACATCCAATGCTTTCATCAAGTTATCATCAATTAGTATGCAGTATTGCATTTAAAGTTATAGACACAGAAACAGCCTGTTCTGAGCAGGGCTGACATAGAGGGGTTTACATGCATGATCAAAAACAGGATCAGAGTGGAAACCTAACAGGCATGTTTTAAGGACCTTTGAGACGTATTTAAACTGGTTGAAAAAGAGTGTAAAATGTGACCTTAAACTGTAACTCTCTGACACAGTCATTTGTTCCAGTAAAGTAAAAAAGAATCAATCTAAAGACAAACTTTCTACAGAGACTGTTCATGGCCTCCAGATTACAGAGTGATTACACACTGTGTCGCTCCGTCTCTGCCAGCTACACAATCTGAAAGATGCTTTCTGGGCTGAGTAAGTTTGAGAAGAAGGGGGAGGTATAGGTGTGTCCTTGGATCTAACTTTTATCCATTTCATGCCAGACTGATTTTAGAACACCTCCTAAGTAGTGTGCTTATATCATAGATTGGGACGAGAGCCAGACTGGGCAACTGCACAATAAGGCTTCCCTGGATTTTTTTTTTTTTTGGCGTTTGCAAATTTATGTTTAGAGTCTTTATACACTTACGGCTTAGCTTCACCCTCTTCTCGATTCTTAGTTTCTGATTTGTTTCTCTGTTTCCTTTTTGTCTTCTCTTCATCCCCGAGAAGCTGCAGAGACAATGTGTCCCTGCAACCCAAATGAACATCCTCATCTATCCGGCCGCCTCTCCATCTATCTACTCCCTCTGATTTGGCTGTCTTTTCCCAGAGCCTCTTTCCATTTTTTTCTCCCTTCTCCCTATCTTCCACACTAGCTTAATCAAATTTCACCCTTTTTATTTTCGCAAAGCAACACACACCCATGTGGTTGCATCAACCTACTCTCCTGGCACTTTTTTTTTTTTCCAACCACCCATTCTCTCATCCCTTAATTCCCTTTCCCCCCTACCTTTTACGTCCCTTTGTTCATTCATGAATCCTTCCACCCCTCTGGCAGGATCATTTGGCCTGAGCACAGGGGCTCTCATACTCCAAGTGTGGTGCATTGAGTTATGACCCCCGAGTGGACCAAAAATGTTGCTCACACACAGACTGAGACACACTCCTTCACATTGCCAGTCTTCATCTCCTACAAAAACCTGATTCATTCAACACTGTCTTCATATTGAGGCTCAAATAAATAAATTAGATTTAAACACACAAATACAAACCCACACCCAGAAACACACAAAGAAGCGCTGTGTAGTCCTTGTGAAGACAGACATGACTAATGTGTATTTTATGCCATCTTTTTGTCCCCTCTTTCTCCTGTGAAGTCATTACTGCCTCCTCCCCCCGCCTCTTCTCTCTCCTCTTCTCTTTCCAAACAGATTAATTCATCTAACCGATTAAATAGACAGCAGCATCAATAGTCTTCAAGCCTGTGCCATCATAATTTTGCCTCAAGGCTCAATGAGGTGTAAAAATGCCTATTATAACTTATCTGGAAAGACAGAGGAATCACTGTATCTGACTGGGAGTTTATAAATGTAAATCATCTTTTATGATAAAATCAGTGTGACCGCCGAGGAGAATTTCTGAATTAATTACTTTTGTGTCCATGTTTATGTGAGTTAGATTGAGGTTTAGAATTATGTTGTTTCTGCTTTTATCAAGAAATGCAAATTGCTCCATTTCTAATCATTTCAATGTATGGAAACAATGTTTGAATAAAAAGAAACGTTTAAACTTCACCAGGCAAAAACGATGATTTAGGATGTACTGTGGGTCAACATTTTGTGAACTAGGGAGTTATAATTGAAACTCACCACTTTACAGAATGAGGGATTCCAATCATGGAAACTAATAACACTAATATATTCCTCTGAAAACCTCCCAGTAGAAATAACATCAATTAAGTGTAAAGTGTCTACTCTGAACAGATTACATCTGGATAATTTGTAGCACCTTATGGCTTATGTGTTTATAAAATGGCATCAATTGGCCTTCTAAGCATGTTTTGATTGAGTGATAGAAAATGTAGAAACATGTCTTGATGATACAATTAACCTGTTTTGACATTTGAAGGTTTGCAGGTGGGGCAGAAACCCATCGTAAGTCTTTCACGATCTTTCACGCGGAACAAAAGTGTTGCATGTTGATTTCCACAACTTGTTCTCCAGTTTTGCTCAAAGTTTCTGTTTGTTAAAAGGTCGTTTTTCCACCGTCATTAGTTACTTATTGGCAGATTTTCTGTTGAGTCTTCGTAAAACATAATACAAAGAGTACGATCTAGAACTGTTCAATGTGTCAGGTGTGATGAAAAAAAACTTTTTGTTACTTTATGGTGCAATACTTACATAAATGTATAGGTTGATGACTGATAAATCCAAAAGCAAACCTGTGACTGCTCTATAGGAAAACATTCCTGCTGTGTTACAAGCTCAATATGCAACTTTCTTGCTATACCAGTGCTGTATAGTGTCTTCAAAAAGCAATAGGGTCATTGTGTGTATGTGTGTGTGTATGAGGTTGTGTGTCCCAAGCAGAAAAATACTGCAGTCTTCGTCACGCTCGGCTGGTTCACAGCAGTGTGATGTAAGGGGTTTGTCCTCAACTGCTTTTCAGAGTTCAGATTGGCTGGGCATTGTTTAAGCAAAACACTTAATCATTGAGACAGACGTCGATCGAACTTAAATGTGTGTGTGTGTGTGTGTGTGTGTGTGTGTGTGTGTGTGTGTGTGTGTGTGTGTGTGTGTGTGTGTGCATGGCAGCTGCTGTGGCACTTACGGCAATGCAAAGCAGCAAACCGTTTGAGCTGCAAGTAAAAGGGGGTCAAAGAGAATCATTAGTTACAGGGTTTTTTTGCTTTTTTTTACTCACACAGACAAACACCTCCTCGGGCCAGTGGTCTACACACACATGCAAATAAAATGTGAAAAGAAGGCCCTCGCACACAAACACCCCTGTATTTTTTGGTGCTGGTCTTTTCCTCCCTCTTATCATGTCCTCCTGCACTGGCTTGTTTCCTAGAATACCGACACTCTGTCCTGCTCTTTGCCCGCCAACAATCGGAGCTGACCTGTTTGAGTGAAGTGTTGACAGAGTTCATCCTTCCATCCAGCGGACAAAGCGATGGATCCATTTGGGGTGATTGGCAGACAGGTCTGTTTGAGTTGATTTTAATAAGGGCTTATGGACTCTGAGGGCTGACTCATTGTGTCCTGTCTGTGAGGGGGGGATAGGGACACTAGTTTAGGGAAACTGCTTTCTTTGTCAGTTCCACATTTTAGTCACATCCTAAGATCTCCTTCTTGCCAGGAAGGAACTCCCTTTGAGTGTCCTACTCACGGGCACTTCAGGCAGATTCTTGTTGATGCGAAAATCACAAAGAACGTATGGAGTGCTCTGAAAGCATCATTTGTCACGCACAACTGCAATCTTTGTCAGTCGGTTTTCAAGGTCTGACACATTAGAGCGACAGCCTTCTTGATATAACTGCACAAACATCATCTGAGCGGAAATAGTCTTTGTTATGTTTCTCATCGCAATCATCCATGTGGCACCAAGTGGAAGGGTCTAGGGAAAAAAGGCACCTCTATTGCATTATGAAGAATGTGAGATACAACGGTTGGGTTCCTGGTGGATCTATTGCATCAAATATACTGTAGATCTTGGCCTAACTAATGGACGAACTCGACACCTTGGCTTTTTTCCTAAACACAACATGACACTGAGATCAGTGACTGAGGTCTGGCAAATTAAGAAGAGATGCTTTGTTGTGTCTGATCTGTTCATTCCTTTATAACAACTACTAAAGGGAAAAGTTTAGTTTGGATTTCTCACCAAACATTGCTTCTTGTTACCCTTTGTGTCGAAGTAAAAAGAGTGTCAGATGTTCCCCATGAAAGAGGACACGGCGAATCACGCAGGGGCTTGTTTGTCGTATTATCTTACAGCGAAAAGTCAAAGCTCCACTGATCAATAGTTTTGATCTGAACTTGGAATGACTCAGGATAATGCGAAAGGGTCTCTCGATCCTCTGTGGATCTCACTGATGATCAACACCCCACAATGCAGCACAATGAAGCTTTTGGGCACTAATGAGGAAGAAGTTCTTTATATTACGGTTACTTGGAACACATAAATGAAGCACATCTTTGAAGACTATTAAGCAGACCTTTTTTATTGAAATGTCTGAAGTGTATCCTCTGTAATCACCAAACACCTTTTGTCTTCAGATCTTTTGTCCCTGCCTCTACCTAATCCATTATCTTCAGTTCATCTCTGCATATTTCGACCTTATCATACAGTCTCCATTTCTACCTCTCTTTGTCTACTTGAGCAGCCGCACACTCCATTGTTGCCTCCCTTTCCTTTTGGGAGGAACAAATTCACTCCTGTTTCCCATTCTCCTCCAGCCTGACGCATTATAGGCTACCCAAATAAAGGAGGGAAAACACAATTTGTATGCTGGACCACGTCTGTGATGTGAGAGAGAGAAAGAAGAGCGGTAGAAAGGAAGGGGGGGGGGGGGCAGTAAAGAAAAAAGAGGCAGTGAGCAGAAGAGGAAAGTCACAGTTGGACGACTTGGTAAATTCAATGGACATAAAGTCAGGTGTCTGGGGACATTTGCCGACATTGTTCAAAGATTTGTTTCTCCTCAATGAAGGAGGTTTGACCTTGGGTCTACAAGGTCAGAAAAGGCACCGTAATCTTGTAATAATGATGTGATTCTCAATACTGCTCCTACGTATATATGCATTTGTCTTATAGAGTATTGTTCATGCGTCTCATTTTGTGCACCATTAGGAGTGGTTTGTATTGACACATGACTTATCTGTACTGCTCGTGCATCCTCTGGAGGATGAGGTTTTCTAATTATAGACTCTCAGTTGGATAATGATGTGTTTAGTGGAGTACGGGTTTCACAGAGTGGATATTCACACATCACAGCTCAAGCACTCATTGATACATGTGTGTCAGCGCTGGTGGCACGATGTGCATACATGCGTTTGATATGTTCACATTGGCGCACGCATGACTGTGCACATGGATGGATGTGTGCATTGCCCTTTATCCGTTATCCCTTAACCCCAGAAGTGATGCCTGGTCAGCAGCAGTAGCTCACACCCTCTTGTCACTGACAGCAACTCCTGCAGTTCTTACAGAGGAGGAGAATGCCCTGTTGACCTTGCAGCATAAAACCCCCCCTAACATTTACAGCACTATAAGCACACTCTCAACATCTCATACACAAAAGACACCCACTCAGAGCGGGGCATGCACAACTCACACACTCTCCCTCTCAGCCTCTCATGTTCATTCTCACACTCGGTCCACGTACACACGCTTGCTCGAGTGCTAAGAGCTCGCCTCAGGCCTGTTTGTTGGGGCAAACCTTCGCACAAAGTGAGAGAGATAGAGAGAGAGAGAGAGAGAGAGAGAGAGAGAGAGAGAGCGAGAGCAGGATGGAAAATGGGTGAACAGGGAAGGGTCTTGAGGATGGAATATGCACATTCATATAAATGAAAGAAATGGGCAGTCATTCATAAAGCCAAAGAGACAGAAACAGTGTAATGGAGTTATAGCTTCAGGGGGGAAAAGTGAATGGAAACACACACACACACACACACACGCACAGACACACACGCAGACAGTCCTGCACACTTCTATGACTTCACACACACGTACAGAAAAGAAGAGACATCCTAACATCTCGAAGGAAATGCAAACAAAAACACTTGTAAAACACTTATGTGTCCACACTCTAATACATCATGTTGATTATAACACAGGCGCTCACCTTAATATGACACTGAAGTCAACGTTGTCTTAAGAATTGGCTCTGCTGTTAACTTTCTTCTAGAGAGCCTGATCAGATATGAATTCTAAATGAAAACATCAAAGCAATTCTATTCCTTGAAGCCCACAGAGGAATGCTACTTCAATATTTCTTACACACAGCTAGTGCACCTGCTGCTGTATATTGATCCGGGAGATTCAAACAAATGTGAGTGTTTCCACTCCACAGTCCTTTTGCCAGGGTCTGTTTTGTCACATATGTGTCCTGTGAATCAACCTCTCTACATACATGTTGGTCAACATCAATTGGAAACCAGGACGGATAAGGCAAACCCTGCCATTGACAATGAAAGTGAGTTTGTAAAACAGACTTTACAGAAAGTAAAAGCATTTAATGCCTCTGCTGATAAACTGTTAATCTAAACTAGTTTAGAAAAAAAAATGTGGTGATTGGATTGTAATCATAAGTTATTAAAGTTGTGTCACATCTTAAGGTTAAGTACGTTGAAAGTATGAAAATGAATCTGGAGGTTCTTGAAGCTATATGAGCTGATTTTTTTTTTTTTTTTATCAAACAATTTGCGGTTTGTTGCATTGTGGGTAGTGTAGGCCAGAAAAGTAATCTGTGCAATGCAATGCTAAATCAGTTTATTTCCCTTCAGACTGTTTTCCCTTTTTTCGCACTTCCATGTTCATGAAGTCGTACAAAATAGCATTTGCACAAATAATCTGAACTCTCCCTTTGTCTGGTCTTCTGTACGACCTTTACACCCTCAAGTAATAATGTGAACAAGAGAGCTGGCATGAAAACGGGGAAAGGGCAAGATGTTTTGCCGTTTGAAACACTGGCTTTGGGTTAAGGTCAGTTCCAGGTCAGATTGAACATTTTTAAGGCCCTGTGAGGCTCTAGCCTGCATGAATCAGCGTAGTTTTGTTTCTGCATAAAAACGTAGCAGCAAAGCAGGAAAGAAAGAGAGCATGGGTGATGGGATAAGGATTGTGAATTCAATTAAATGTAGAGTCAGGGAATTGGAAATGAAGGTCAGACTAAAGGGGAGTACTATAAGAGGAAGCAGCGATAGATGGAAAGAGAACTTCCCTGCAGCAGTCCTGCTCTTTGTTTCCTGAGGGGCAGGATGTGTTTCAGGATATATTACAGTCAATGATGATTGATGGATATTGTTCACAATGAATGCTTCTTTAGGAGGCCACACATCTTATCCCCGCTATTGAAATGAGCCGTCGATCACTTCGTGGGTTGATAATGCGATTCCACCTGACCATTGACAGTTCGTTGCTCAACATTAGTTGTAGTTGTGTTGATATGACTGCTCTGTGCATGTACTGTAGGGGACCGTGACAAGTGGAGTTTTTTTGAGAACTATTTCTCTTCTGTTCTGCTGGGAGCTACACACTTTTCATTACTCTGAATAATTCAACTTTGAAAACAGAATCCTTGCAACAGGGATAGAATTTAAAGTTGTGCTCCAATTCTAGGAAAGTTCTTTTGTGGATTTAAATTGTGAAGAATACGACTCAAGAGCATGAGTTTAAAATCTGGGAAGGGGGATGCAGATGTATTGAGTTGGCTCTGTATGAAAGTAACAAAATCCTTCTACAGATCCCCAAATCAAAAGACAGGATGAATATAGAGTGCATATATTAAAGAGCTTTTAAGCTAGTACCTTTTTAACCCATTGCTGCGTCATCCTGTACTTGTGTAAGTATTGAAACAAAGAATTATCATCCTGCTGTCTTTTAACAGGTAAATGTATGACTCGTTGAGTTTCCTACGACACCTACCCAGTGGCAGCAGATTCAGGCATTAGAAATAACTACATAGAAATGATTAGTCTTCATGCTGATGGCCAATTTAGCTTTTGTAGGTCATTAGTTATAGAAAGTAATTTTGGTCTGTTTCATTACCAAAAATAAAAAACTTGTTGCTGGAGCTTTAAAGTTACTGATCTATGCAACTCTGTTTAGCTGCATCATTTTCCAGGCGAGCTGTTTCCCAATGCTTCCAGTCTTTATGCAAGGCTAAGCTAACCGGCTGCTGGCTCAAAGTTATCTAACATACATGAGCGGTATCAATAGTCTTTTCAGGCTCCTGAAGTGAGGAAGAGAGTCAGCCTGAAACATCTGAATATTCTGTTAGAAATGTAAACCCAATCCTGTGCTATGTTTCCAGTTTGATTGGAAGCTGAATCACAAAGATAATCTTCAGTATCGTTTATGATAAGAAGCTGCTGTTTTGTTCATCTTCAGTTTTAAGGATTTTTGTGAGTAATTGCTTGACTACTGTCAATATTTTATAAGATTATATAAAGCTATATAGTTTGAATAACAAAAGTTTTTATTTTTTTAAAACCAGATTGAAGTAACGTCAGCGGAAAGATTTGGTGGATGACAAAAAGAAGGAGCAAACTTTGTTCAATATGGTAATAGTTGTCTGATATTGCACAACCCCTCTCAGAACAAAATGATATTTATTGACAAGTAAACATTCAACCTTGGCATTGATGCTATTCACTATCTAAGAAAACAATGTTAGTCTATATATAGGTCTCTTCTCTGGCCTTTGTTCCCCAAAGATGGGGGCTTTAAGTGGCTTTGATAATTAGGTCACATCATCATCCTCTTTAATTTTTCCTTTCTAAAAAAAAAAAGACCAAGCACTAAAATAAGAAAAGTCTCAATCCGTTTTTGCTCGCTCTCCGTCCCTTCTGACCATGAGCTTGTTAATGATCTCATTAAAGAGGTCGTGAGTTTTCTAATTGGAAGTGGGCTGACTCCTGTTGCATTGCGTTGACCTCTGTGACAGCCTAAAGTTAGAGTGGACTTTTTTCACCTGGCTAAAAATATTCAAACGTTAACGTCAATGCTGCCCTGAGAAAAGACGGCCAACCTTTCAAATAGCTCCAACAACCTTTGGACCCAAGTTCTCCCTTAAGGAGAGAAGTGCTACGCTGGAAGAACATTTGAGAAAAAAGTTAAGTCGCTAATTAGTGTGCACGTATGTGTGCGTGGAGAGAGAAAGTGTGGAAAGCTGCAGAGAGAAAACTCGAAAGAGGAGGAAGCAAAATGAGCCGCAACACCTTTCAACTAAACGCAGAGGAAGGTTGTTCTGACAGTTTTGATACTTTTAAATATCCCATGCTTTCAAACGATACAATCTCAGTTTCTTTAATGAGGAATTCATCTCACAAAGTACAACAACTTAATAAAAAAAGTAGTGGAGGTCCATTCAAATTCACAGGTTAGGAAACACTGAACATTTTCAAATCCTTTTGGTGTCTCATAAAGATTCCAAAGTTAGGTTGTTGTCTTTTACAAATAGAGCAGAGAAGATGACACTGTCTAAATTGCACATATACATTGGCAACGTTTGGTACTGAAGCGTTGCCAGTGTATTTGACATTTTTGATAATAAAAAGCAACAAACTGCCCGACATTGGGTACCTATAGGGTTTCCATTTTTGTTGCCGTGGTATCGAAACAGGTGTTGGCATCATTCCATTTTTACTAGTATCATAATGGTTTTCCTGACTACCCTCATTTAGAGCAATGCAGGTATTGCAATAAATCCATTTAGAAGTAGAATAACACTTTTCTTTTCGATCGTGTACAACAGCTTCACATCTTCTCACAAATTCAAGCTGACTGCACTATCAAATAATTGTATCCAACTTTTAGCTAAATTCCATATGCGTAAATAAATGATGTCTCATGTTCAAAACTACTCCTTAGCAGGTTGCTCCATTGCAGCACTAATGCCACACACGCAAACAACGTCGGACCAATGTTGGCACACATACACACACTTATGCAAACATCGCTAAGCCCCTAACAGGCAGCATCAGGCACGTTTTTTTCACGGATCGCTCTCCAGGTGCCGCCTGCTTCACACAACATCTGTCCTTGACCTTGGCGATGAAGTCTTGTCAGGGCTGCCTATCCAAGCCTTCTGTTTACGCATATTAGGATATCGAGGGCATCTTAAACGTTTGTTGTAGAGATGTGATTGCCTGGCAGGTGGGGGGAGCAAAAGGGGAGAAATTGATTTAATCTGTGCCCTGCTTCAGTACGCAGATTGTCTGCGAGTGTACCTGGACAAGAACATTTCCATCAGTTAGTATCAGCATACCTTAAATTGTGTGTTATATTTTCTTTAATTACTTTGCGTGCAGCCACATAAGCATAGAAAAGAACCCTTTTTGCATTTCGGGACGCACAAGCTGAATTTTTTGGATCTCTCCGATTGTGACCGAACCTGCCTTTTTTTTATAAACCTGTCCCCTCAGCAGACAATTACCAAACTTCTCTTCTACACTGCTCTTATCAAGCTCTACTTTTTAATTAACTTCTTCTAACTAGAGCCCAGAACACTGGGTGCTGTTCGTGACAAAATCAGAGCAAATGCAAATGTCTCTAAGCAGCCTTTGTGACATGGGTGGGAACAGTGTTTTAATTATCCAGACAACCTCATAAGTGGTGGAGAAAACCGCAGTGACCATATGCTCAGCAGTCGTAACTTATCTAACAGTTACAAATCAGTGCACAGGTGGTGGAGTCTGTGAAGAAAACAGGGATAAAGATTAACGCTGACAGCAGACTTGGACTATGATTAAACGTAAAGGGAAGCGAGAGTCAAGAGGAGAAAAAAAAAGAAGAAGATGGTGATGTAAAATATTGAAAAGATGAAGGTCAAGAAGAAAAGGAAGATCAAAAGAAAAAGCGTGATTTCACTTTCCAAGGGTGCAACTTTCCATTGATGTTTGGAGTGTGCTTAACTCTCACAGCTCAACTTCAACTTTTTTTTGGCCCCGATGGACGATTGGCAGAACAAGATAGAAAAAAGACAAAAGTACATACAAAAAGCCAACACGGCAAAATGCAAAAGGTACTTACAATTTACTCACCCCTTCCTCGCAACTAGGAGAACAAGCCCACGCAAACTTCCAGCCTTCTGCCTTTCCCAGTAAAATGACATGTCCATATTCCAGTCCACCCACTGGCAGGCTTCCATCCTACTCCCATCAACTATAACATCCCCACTCAACAAAAAGACTAAAAAGCAACATCTCCACTCAACAATGATCAGCAGAGTAGAGAAACAAATAGACAACCAGAAGGCAACTGTCCTTATATGACAAAGAATAGGCTCCCCAAAAAGATAGAGGAAAACACACAACAAATACAGGAATGCATATTGTAGCCAAAATGAGTAACAGATGAATTAACGAGACATAAAAGAAGTCAGCATTGACTTTTGTCTTCAACTCCTACAACTCCTGCCTCCTGTCACATTTTTGTCTGCCCCATTCATTGCACAGACCATTTAGCTATTTTTGCTCAGTAAACTACATCCTGTAACCCTGCTTTTTCTATTCATCATGCTCACAATTGCGACCATAAGTCACTTTAAACACACTAAAACCTTGAATTTGAGTTGAAATAACCTATTACAAGGCTGACCCATATGGTTCTGCTTTTGGTGTGGACGGTCTTACCAATGGATTTCCATTAATACTTCACAAAGATCATTTAAGCCCCATCTTTAAACCTTGTGTTTCACCGCTCATTAGCGAATGTGATTTAACATGGCAAATAAATAACGAATAATGGACATGGTAAAAAAAAAGTCTGCCTCCTAAATATCAACGGACTAGCTCAGTCATTGTGAGTATGTCAGCAGTTAGCTAAAAGCAGCGTGAGTTAGCCTCACAGGGATGCTGGCATCGCTCGAGATTCTTACACTGAGGCTATTAGACAAATTAAAAAATGAATGAAGTCGATATTTGACAATTGAAATGATCTACAGTAAACCTAATTAAATCTAAAGTGATTCTAACATTTCAAATTAATTTTTAATTGATAGTAGCATTAAGGCAGCATGCCCCATTAACGCTAATCATTAAGTGTCAGGACTATTTAGCAGTCTTTATGATAAAACAATGACGCAAGCTTATTCTGGATCATTCACTTAATAATAGGCTAAAGCCATAAAAAAGTCATGAACACAGAAGAATATTTACTACCCCTACATTTAGTAGAAGAAAACATTATTGAAAAGGCCCATTATAGTAGACAGACCTCATTGAGCATAAAAACATGAAAATGAGTTTCGTAAAACAACTCCCATTTATTGTTGTTGATGTGAATCTTTGCACCTCATCTTAAAAACCTGAATGTCAGCTTTTTCCAGAAGATACATTTTTTAATTTGTTTTGAAAAAAAATATATACATGAAGATATCAATTAAGTTCAGCAGACGTGTTGGCAGTAATGTTGGTCGGCCGCCTCTAAACAGAAGCAAGTCGGGTAAACAAGAGTGGATAATGTGCCAGTGTGGAAAGGAGTGTTTTGGCTCATGAATTGTGATGGCAGAGTTGCACACAGAGATACACACATCTCAAATCAAAGGCCGCAAGAGCCATCGCAATCCAGCATTTAGAGGTACTTGGCATTTCTCATGTAGTACACCAGTGCGTACTAGGACAACCTACACCACAAAAGGCCAAAACAAAGTAGGATTGAGTCTTTCTGTTTTGGTACTTTAACATCTTTTCCTAGTCCATTTCTGTCTGGATTTTTCATAAACAGATGTCCAGAGCTTCCCTAAACACATCAGCATCAGTACTGCACAGCTCCCCACACACACACACATTCAATTTCTGCCCTCGCTTCCTTTGCCCTTCTCACGTTCACTCGTCAGCTTCTCCTCCTTTTTCTTGTCTTCCATTGCAGCAACTTGATACAAAGAAACACAAAACCTCCTTTTCACCCTCACTGTGAGGTCTTGTCCTCGAGGAGCAGTCCATCACACGTGGGTATTTCACACTCCACAGACTTCCTTGCTCATTAAATCTCGAAATTCCCATGAAATCAGGTAAAGATGTGCTGCCATGCATCACGCCTGACTTTTATATCTAATGGGAAAGTGGTGATAACGTTTATGGGAATGGATTATATAGGGGTTTGAGAGGCGAGAGAGAGTGCAAGGGGCAGCAGGAAAGGTCCAATAAGGTGAGTAGATGGTTTCATAAAAGCCAATGTAGAATAGGTTTTATTTGAACCATTATGTCAGTGCTCTTCTTTTGAATGAGGCTAACTGATGCAGGTCTTCTTCTCTCTCTCTCTCTCTCTCTCTCTCTCTCTCTCTCTTTCTCTCTATCTTCTTTAGTCTTTTAAGGTTTTAAGGTTTAACCCACTTTTTCAAAGTTATCTTTTAAAGTCTATTTCTCAGACCCTACTCTTTCCTTAATTTTTGTGCTACCTACTTCTGAACATGATAATGTTTCATGTATACGCAGACGATATACAACTATATCTTCCTTTCAACCACACTGTTTCCTATAGTGTTTCTGCCCTCAAGGACTGATTTTAAGAAGTTTAATTTTCTCAAGCTGAGTGAGGACAGGATGGACATGATGATTATTTACCTCACGCACCCCAACATCTTAACATTATGCCACATAGTAGCAAGTAATACTCTTAACATTTTGAGAATTTTCCCTTTTCTCCTTCTCAATCTAACTTTTGTAATCTTGTAGACTCTACTCTTCTCTGAATGAAATGCTGCTTAGGCTAGGTCAGTTTTTTTGTTTGATTGTAAATGCACATTATATGCAATTATATCCATTAATGTGGCTGCCCTTAAGAACTGCTTGGAGGATTTTTAGTGTTGGATATTGTGTAATTTCTCCAGCTTAATGAGGTCAAGCTTGACTTCATTATATTTTCCTCACGTTGCCTGACAAGCTGTTGTCCTGCTTCACTTTACAAAGCCAACCCCCCAGACACGTGGAACCATCTTGATTCACAAAGGGAAATGGACTGCTATACAATACCTTTCAAGTTTTCCAAATACAAAAACCACTTAATAATACATGCTATATTTAACCATTCAAACACAAACTTCCAGCACAGACTTAAGAGGCTAATATGAACTTCAGATCTACTTTCCCATTCAGATCTAATCTCATTACGACACTCTCTCACAGGCGGATATGCTTTCAAAGGTCTTTAGGGGGTCAGTTTTCTTGCCTAAGAACATTTCAACTTGAAGACTGGCAGAGCCGAGGGGTTGAACATCCAATGTTCAGGCTACTGAACAGCCCACTCTGCCTTTAGAGCCATGACACATTAGGTCTTTACTTTATCAGTTGAGAAAAAACACTTACGTATAACTATTTCCATCTTCCACTAGTCTTGGATTTTGCACACTTGCATTCAGTAACTGATTCTACAGTGTGGTATATTCTTCAAAACAACAGTTATAAAACATATTTTTTATGTAATTTATTTCATCGATTGTTTAATCCATTTCCTCAGGGTTTACTGTGCAAGGGGAATGGTTCTAGGGATAGAAATGTCAGTCATTTGATACACAGTTCAAAGATAGAATAAAATATCGCAAAAGCTTTTCGAGAGGTTTTTAGTTCCATTTACAAGGTTTCATGTCCAACCTTTTTACATTTTTCCTCTTGCGGCATCAGCAGGTTCAGATTTCCCTTTCTGGAAATAATAGCTCAGAATCTGCTCCCTGAAAGTCAGGGAGGGCATCATTTTCCCATCTCTTTTTTTGGTCTCTACATTTGAACCTCGGGAAAAAGGAATTGAACAATTTCTCCTTCCCCCTTCCTCCCTTTCATACCTCTCTCTCTCCTCCTTTTCCATCACCTCCCTTCCCTCAAATTCCAAAGCCCTAACTACTCCCCCCTCCTGCCCCAAACAAATGTCCCTTTCTAATTGGACAGCACGGCGAGCCAGGGGAGCATCACTGTTTTGGACAGCTGTTAATCTAGGCGGTGGCAGCGGGATTGTGACAGTGGCAGTCGGGAACAGCACTGAGAATGACGCAATGAAGGAGAAAGAGTTAGGGGGTAGAAAAAAAAAGAGTTTGAGTTCGGTGCGGTGAGCGAGTGCACATCTGTCTGTCATTGTAACAATGGGTCATGTCAATGACAAAATGGATTAACAAATTAAAATGGAGCACCACTTTTCATCACCTACCGTCTCCACATTCCTGTATAGTACAGACCAGGTAATATAGATAATGTACAGACATGTACCCTGCAGTTTCATTCAAGCCTCAGCATCACCTGCACAGGAATATAATGGCTTTCCCCCCCTCCTCCCTCGCTCCATCGTTCCCTCTTTTTCTTTCACGCACACATTCACACACAATAAAGTACTGGCACGCACACAGTGCTCTGGGAACCAATCACCATCTCCTGTTTTCAGGTCCTGTTTGTGAATGGGATTCTTTTACGGGAGAGGAGGAGGAGGAGAAGGAAGGCACCGCTGCATTTGTAAGCATGCGAGCTGCCACACCAGTGAAACATCACCATCCTGTTCTTGTTTTAAATATCTCTCTCTCTCTCTTTCCTCTGGCTGTTCTGATTCATTTTTAATGTTCTGGATTGTTTACTCTCAAGTACTTATTTCCATTTTAGCTTTCCTTTTCATCTCGCTGAACTCTCTCTGGCTCTTTATGGATGCTGCAGAGGAGTGTGACTGCTCCATTTCTTTTTTTTTTTCCCAAGCTTTTTCTTTTAACTTTCCGCTGACATGCCATCATTGTTAATACCATCCTTATCCCCATCCAGTACTGTTTGCCTCTTTCACATCTTTTAACTCTCCAGTCACGTCACTCGTCACAAATACTGCAGAACAAGCTGTTTCTTCACCGCCACATCTTTTTGTCTCTTCCATTATTCTTTTCTTTTCACCAGTCATCTTAACTGCTTTTAAAAACACACACACTCCATCACTCTGTGGACACTTACCTCCAGTGACAGTCTTCGTCCCGAGTGCTTCTGGATCCTCAGTGGTCGAGGGAACAGCGCCGATGCTTGCAAGCTTCTGGCTGCCGGAGAAAAGTGGAGGACAGGAAAGAGGGAAAGAGACTGAAAGAGAGAGAAAGAGAGATAAAAGACAAGACAGCAGAGAGAGTGAGAGGTATAGATAAGAGAGGGAGAGAGAGAGAGAGAGAGAGAGAGAGAAAGTGGACGAGAGCAGGCGGGCTGTTTCGAAGAGTAGGAGGAGGGTGCTCTCACTGGCTGGAGGTGAGATGAAGGGGAGAAAGAGAGAGGGAGGGTGAGATGAAGGAAGAGGGAGGGAGGGAGGGTGCACAGGATTGGGATAGGACGGGATTGTGTGATGTTAAAGGGGAGGAATAGAGGGAGAGGAGGGATTGCAGGACATAGAGGGAGAGGAAAGTTGTAGAGGGGAGGGGGGAGGAAGGGTGAGGCTGCAGAGATGGAGAAGAAAGAGAAGAAGCAAAATGATTAAAAGACGGATAAAGGGGTGAAGGAATTGCGTGGCCTTGATTTGTTAGTGGGGGGGAGGATAAACAATCAGATTTTACAACCTCCTACAACTGTAACCTTTTACAGACTCCAAAAAAATACAATCAGAACTCGTGTCTGGCCGTCACATGCTGGACACAATCAATTTCGGAGTGGAGAAAATGTCCTTCCATCCATTAAATCACACTGTAATCCATTCCTGTTCTGGTGCGTTACAGTAGAGATGCTGCAATTAACTTTGGAGCAATAACTTACCGTCAGACGAGGGGACGGGAGAGACAAAGCACGATAGAGGCAAGTGAAGATGAAGAGTAGATGGTGGTAAAAAAAAAACAAAAGGAGGAAAGATGAAAGACCAAAGAAGAAGTTTTAATGACAGATCGTGTCAGACAGGACATGTGTGTAGAGAGTCGAGGAGGAGTGGATGCCCTCAGGTTAAATGCACTCAGTTGGTGTAGAAGAAAGATGGACAGTAAGTGAGGGAAGAAAAAAGAAGGTTGAATGGAGGATGATGATATTGTGAAAATCCACTGATTTGTCATAAGCCTTTCATATATTTGATGCATGGCACAGACGCAAGTGAACATAAATGTAAGGCGCAACATTGCTGACTGTATACAACACCCCCATCACCATCTCACAGCCCCCCCCCCCCCAAAAAAAAAATACACTTAAGTCATACACGGATTATAAAACAACATGCCCTCTAGGTAGAGACTAGAAACAGCCCCCCCCCCCCTTCACTGCGTAGGAGCAAAAATGGCATCATCATTTATTGTTGTTATTTTGCATCTTTCTGTAGCTGCTTTGCTTCTCTTTGAAGGTGTTCACGGTTATATGCTTCAAATTGTGACTCTTTGGAGATTTTTGTTTTGGGTTTATTTGTAATCCTCTTTCATCATTTGTGGTTGTTTGTTTTAATTTTTGTTTCATTTGAACATTTGGTGCTCTCTTTAAAGTTTTTCTATTTGAGTGATTCCCTTCTTTTTGTCATCATGTTGACTGTTGTTTTAGTTGATTGTTTCTATCTGTGGCTGTACATTTGAGCTTTCTGATGTCATCATCATCTCTTTTAAGTTCTTCTGTTTCATTTGTTGTAGTTGTTTTTATGCTCGTCATGTCTTTTATGGTCTTTTTGGTCATTCCAGCTCTCTTTGAGGTTGTTTGGCTATTTGTAATGTTGTTGTTTTTAAAGCTGTTGTTAACGCTCCTTTATCTTTTATGTCGTTATGTGTATCTCTTTATTGTCGTTAACTGGATCTTCTGTTAATGTCAACATTTTGTATCTTTTGAAGTTGTTTGTTTTTCAGTGTTTCTTTGTTGTCTCTTCTGTTCATTAAACATTTTTTGTTGCCTTTTGTAATAATTTTTGTGTCTGTAGATTTTTTTTTCATATTAAGTTTGTTTTGTAACTTTTGTTTTTTGCTTCTTTTTATGAATGTTTCTGTCATTTTTCCTCGGAGTTGTTTATAACTTTTCTTTGAAGTGTATGAATTATGTGTTTGTCCTATTTTTTTTAATTTTATAACTCCTTTAATGGGGGGTTTTCACACTTTTTCTTTGCATTTGTGGTTGACTTCCATCTCTTCTTGCATCTCTGTAGGCATTTTTTTTCTCTCCATGCCTTTGTAAACATTTGATTGGATTTACTACTAGATGTTTATTCTAACAGTCACTTCACCAGAGGCTTTGTCAATTTTAAGCCTTAATGTTGTCTATTTTGTGCACGCGTGCAGCCATGTCTGTGACTGTTTTACCTTTGCAGGCGAATGAATCCCTCGCTGAGTGCACTGATTAGGAGCAGCATGCTAAAATACCTTCCGGACATGGTTTTGGAATAAGGTTTCGGATTTCAAATTACGGGTCAAGTCTTATTCATCATATTAGGACCCTGGGGGCCAAAAAAGGACCTGTGATAATACAGATGAGATGCATTTGAAAATCTCTTTTGTCCTCAGTGTTTCAGGTCTGGGTCAGCTCGGGTTCTCTGGAGTCGATGAGGGGAGGATTCATTATCTCAAGGACACTTCAATAGAGTGAATGCTTGCCAACACAAAGCTTAATCCTGTTTCCTTTTCCAAAGAAATGCCTTTACTTAGCTGTTTGGAGAAACAACAGAGGCAATCATATTTTATAACCTTAAGCTAAAACCCAAGATTTGGGTTGATTTTTTTTTTTTAAATCTAAAATGCCCCCAAAGATTTCTTGTAATGGGTTTTCTTCACACAAATGTGAATGTGTGAGATTCACCCCTGTGAGACTCTTAGGCAAATAACCCACTGCATGTGTTGTTATCCTCCAACAGTTTGAATTTATTTATTTAATAGGGACAATGCAATTCAACATAGTTTCAATACATACATAAAAACTGATGTGCTGCACGAAGAGTATATATAGCTGCTGCTAATTTTCAACTCGTGTCCCTAGTTGGACCTTTGGGTAAACAAACAAGAGTAAAAATGTGCATGGATTTGTGTTGGTGAAATGGATGGACAACAAGTAAGAGATAGATGGCCTGAGAGAGAGTGAGACATGTGGGCAGGGTTCCAGCTTTGAGGGATTTTTGCCTTACAAGCTGCTACGTTTCTGTCAACTCCAGAGCTGCAGATCAGAGCGTGGCTGCCAGTATCCTGCACAAGCACCACGGGCAATCAAACAGAAAGTGAGTGCACTTTTTCTCGCTCTGAAGTAAAACATCAGAAATCATCTTTAGAGATTAGACTTGATTTGAAACTTTTCTTAATGCTATTTGGAGGAGATACTGAGGAAAGAGAGGGAAGAGGTCGTTGCATGCGTTGCTGGCTGAATGCTTTTGAGAGCTCGTGTCATTTCAGCGGCTGCATGCGCAACTGCTGACACAAGCGTGCACTTTAATGTGATATCTCGTCTTGCTTTCACTTTCATTGTTTTCAAATGATGTTGGGAAACAGACAGTGACAAAATGCTACTGTGGTGTGACAGAAATAACATCGCAGTGGGTGTGTCTCTTATCTCTGTGGTTGTGGTTGTGTGTGTGTGTGCGTGTGCGTGTGCGCGTGTGTGCGTGTGCGTGTGCGCGTGTGTGCGTGTGTGTGTGTGTGTGTGTGTGTGTGTGTGTGTGTGCGTGTGGTAGCGTGTGCCACTAAATTAATGAGACAGGAGAAAAGAGAACAAGATGTGTCTCCTCCAGCTGTTTATCAGCCCCGAGCACTCTGCTCAGATTAAACTACAACTACTTTATAATTACTATAATGTATTCTTATTGGACAAGTGTGCCTTTCCTAATAAAGAGTCCAATAATTGACTCCCTGCCTTTTTTCCTCCTGCTCTGCTTCCTCCACTCGCTTTCTCTCACACACACTCACTATTGATCTCAATTGCATTACTTTCTCATTAGCCTCAGAGAGTATTTAATTTTACACCAGCAGGATGGCGGCAGTGTTTTTTGTTTTTTTTTAAAAGCAGCACTATAAGTTGAAAGAAAAAGACTGGACCAATCATTGTCCTTAGCACTAATTTGTCAGTTTGTTTGTTTTTCAATTAATTTTAGTTAAAAGTTATTTGACATATTCCTTTATTTAATTCAAACATATTTTTGGTTTAACCACATTTTTTATTTCCGGTGCTTGTTTATGCTGCAAGAACTACAAGTCTTCATAAATAAAGTTCTTACCCTGAGCGGATATTAACATTGCATCCCGAAAACATCATTTTTACAGGTTACGCAATGATTCATGATTTGTTAATCAATATAAATCTTTTAAATGACAATTACTTTGACTCAAACAATGCCATGAGGATGAATATTTCTTTGAACAAACAACATTGGACCTGAAATGAGACTGTAAATTTCTTCTCCTGTTCACTGTCAAAGCTACACGAGGCAGGATTTACAACGTCACACTGTTCCTGTCGGTATAAATCACTAAATGGAACAGCAATTGCTTAAACATTGATTGATTTATCTTTAGTAGAATAAAATGTCATACTGACACATGAACGGATAAAACATTTTTTAAACAAGCTCGCAACATTTGTCTTGTCTATTTGTCAACCAGGATGAACAGAACTGTGTTTCAGCTGTTTGTGGAGAAAAGAAGTTGCCTGTTGGTTTGGACTCATATCTACACCATGTTAGTATGATAATGTGCAATATTTGTTATTTATGGTGCGCTAATCGTTGTTTACATGTTGATTGTTGGGTACTTTTGTGGAGACGGCAGCATTTGTTTATCATATTGTTTTCTATAGTGTTGTTTGTATCATATCTTGTCGTACAGTGTTGTGTGGTGTCATATCGTATACTATCATATCGTGTCATAGCTTATGGTATTATATTGTAATGTATCGTGTCGAATTGTTTCATATCTTAGCGTATCATATCATGCAGTGGCATATCCTATTATTGTAATGTAAGGCTGCTGGAAGAAAAATTGAATATAATTCAAATGTTAAAAATACTAACAATATTCAAATGCTTAATTACTATTCAAATATGTAATTTTGTTAAAAGTAAATAATTGGTTACAATGTTTTCATGAAACAAATATTAATTGTATTTCTGCATTGAAACGATATAAATGACAGAAGTGGATTTGCAGGTTGCTGTGTGTAGTTAGTACATTTATTTGTTTGTTTAATTGATGAGGAAACTCTACATGGCTGTTGATTTAATCATTTTCTCTGGGAGAGTTTGTAACAACAGAGAGATAAAACCCTTCCAAGAGAAAACCATTTATAAACCCAGTTATAATATAATCCAAACTTCATGTTTCTGCTGTCCCATCCCAAAAAAAAATTCAAAGGCTTATTTTCCTTTGTTACAAAACCACTTTTGAACAATTGTCTTTTTCTTCCTTGTTATCATGCATCCATTCAGCTGCAGCGAGGAGGTCTAATAATACTAAACAGCAGTGTTGGTTGGCGGTCACTAGGTGGCAGTATTGAGGTTGTAATTACATTGCTGAGCTGCTTGGAAAAATCCAAAGTGAAGTAATAACAGTGTTGAATAGTCTGATTGTTGCAATATTGCATTACTATGGACAGAAAAGGAAAACTACTCTGAAGAGGAAAGTTTAAAGATAAAGACAAGCCGTGTGCAGTGACTGCAGACCTCTTTTTAAAGATATAATGAGTTGATGACTGACTCGTGTGTTTATTGACCCATGTGCCACATTTTCATCTGACCAATCCTGAGAAGCAAGAGAAAGTTATATTTTTTTAGTTCATTATTTGTGCAAAGAAATAAAAAAGCTTTTAAAATGTTTTTTAGAGCACAGGTGGGATAATTATTATAAAAATGTATTATTCTTGTGTACTTGAAATCGGTTCACTTTTTGAAGGTCTCTAAAGCATTTTCACTCGTCTCGGTCTCAGATTGGGTATAGATTTTAAATCAAGCCCACCAATGATAGGCAATTTTTCCAGTCATTGTGATTAGAAGGAAAACGCCCCTTTCTAAAAGAACGATTAACTTTAATTCACTCATGATTAGATTTTTATCTCGATCGCTAAATGTCAACACTACTGTAAAGTCAGATTTACACATTATTCTTGTTCTTAGTTCAGTTGGGCGAAATGTAAACAATTGATTCATGTTATTAATTAATTATTATGAGAAAACACAAAAAGCTTACCCTGCCATTGAACAAAAACTGTTGTGCATGTATGAATTGTATGAATGTATGAAGTTCCCCTTCTTTTCTGAGAACTAGAGGAATGTCTCGCGCTCTCTCTCTCTCTCTCTCTCTCTCTCTCTCTCTCTCTCTCTCTCTCTCTCTCTCTCGCGCTCTCTCTCTCTCTCTCTCTCTCTCTATCTCTCTCGCGCTCTCTCTCTCTCTCTCTCTCTCTCTCTCTCTCTCTCTCTCTCGCGCTCTCTCTCTCTCTCTCTCTCTCTCTCTCTCTCTCTCTCTCTCTCTCTCGCGCTCTCTCTCTCTCTCTCTCTCTCTCAAAGGAAAAAAAAATATTCTGGTCTTCCAAACTTGTCTGGACCCATACTGGACAGACTGCATATAAAAAAAAAAAAAAGAGCCAACACATTTAATTTGTATTGCGATGAAAAACGGTTTTGAGAAAGCAACACTTTTAAAATAAGTCACAGCAGTTGTCCGCAGCTGAAATGAGGAATTGGTCACACTCTGTGGTCACTCATCATCAACTTTGCTCAACTGATGCGTTCAAAGTGTTTGTCAGAAGGAAGTCAGAGGGCAAGAGACACAGAGGAGAGAAAAAAAAAGAAAGAGTCAGCTGAGCCTTTGAATAGTAATGGGTGCAATTAATGAAGCTGACTTGATGAACCAGAGGTCTTTATTCTGTTTGTTTGTTATTTTAATCTTTAAGCATCAGATGTGCATGCATGTTTTCACACCATGGCCTTAAAATGTCCCTACCAATTTGCTCTGCTTTGTGTCCAATTTGCTTTGTGTCATTGAGTGTTCTTGGTTTGTCTTCATCATAACTCGAGCCTGCCATCAGAGTGTTATATGGCACACAATCCGAAACATGTAAACGTCTGAGTCTGTCACACAACATCAAGGCTTCAATTTCAAATAACAGGTGGAACTGAAGTAAAAATGCTGGTTTATAAGAAATCGCTTCACCGGACAGTGAGAGGTATTCATTAAGCCAAATGTTCTTAATGAGCCTCAAGAAACATGCTCACTCTGGACTGTGAATGTTTCTGCTAAAGATGATCTAAAGAGTGTTTCTGAGTCACAGTGAAAGTGCAGTACTGTACAGTTTTCAGGAATTGTCAGTAAAAGTGAAAAGTGAAAATTCTGAAATTACAACAAATGTGTTAATTTGACTATGATGGAGTTGTGAAACTGGGCCCACTCAAAATAGCAGTTGTAGCACCTGAAGCAGCACCGAGTCAACATTTACGACACCCACCTCTGATTTACTGTAAATGGGAGGATTAAAAAAAAATACTATTCATAAACTACAATGGTGTTGTTTGAATAAGATAAACTTCATGTATGAAAGACACATGTTTGAGCTGCATGTGGCTCAGCTAACTGTGCTGAAACTTTAATTTATCTGGCCAATCTTGACTGTAGCGTAGTGTAGTCTGTGTAGGTTCTCAGTCATCCAGCTCATGGTAAATCAGTGCTTGATCCAATGCAACTGGACTTAAATGACGATCTTGAAGACGCTTCACCTCTCCTCCAAAAGACTTCTTCAGTTACAAACTTACTTGTCGACAGAGCTAGAAATAAAAGCCACAGACTAGAAATGTAAGCCACAGGCTTTTGTTTCTAGCTCCGTCCACCAAATAGCCGAAGAAGCCTTTCAGAGGAGAGGTGAAACTTCTTCAAGATCTTCAACCAAGTCCAGCTGCATTGGATCAAGCTTTGATCTATCGTTAATGTACGGGAAAAAAATACATGTCACTGCCTGTGTGATCAGTTAACAGTATTTTGCAGATTATATTTCTATTCATTGTTGAAACACCTTTCAATAAAGGGTTTGAGTGCTAAATATTGCCAAAACAGGATGATGATTAACATGTATTTCGCTTGAATGAAGACATCCACGCCCCTAAAAAAATAAAATAATAATAACTTCCTGAATAACAAATGTTTTCACACAAACCAAAAGCTGTTACATTATTTACAGAAGAATTGAGCTGACGTTGAAGAAGTGTCATGAAGTGTCATCGTGGACTGAAAGAGGAAATTGAAGTCATTTCAGAGGAAACTCCCACTGAGCTCTCCAGTGTGTTCGTGAGGAGCGTGCTGACAAGAAGGAAGAGAAGGCGACAGAGATGAACGAAAAAGAAGCCAAGTCTTCATCAAGTGAGGTAAGAAACTGGGATGTTTACTGTGAGGGATTTGTTGAATGCACTGAGACTACAAACATTTTAACTTCACAGCTTAAATTTGTCCAAATATATATATTTTTTAAAAAGAAGGTATAATGGTCTGAATTGTATGTGGTTATGAGATATATCTCATCTCTCAAGGAGTGCTTCTTGGTCATCATTTAATCTCAGAGCTTTGATGAAACAGGCTGTATGAAGACATCCTGGGAGGTAGAATAACAGAGTATTTTCTGAATGACACAAAAGTTACGCAATATTGTGCACTGTTTCCCTCTAGGTTTATCTGTAAGTGCTGGTCCGGTTAGCTGGTCTGGCTCCTAACAGGTTAAAATGCACAATATGAAAAACACTTATTTTTAGGAGTAAGGAGACGAAAAGATGTGGAACCATATTTCTCTTTTCATAAGCTTCATAAATTCTGACTTCGGACATACATGTTCTTATTGGGTCTTTAAACAATTAGGCTAAGAAGATTTTAGTGTTGCCCCTGCTGTGTTACATTATAAAGCTAAAATTAAATAAAATATTTGAGATTTACAAAACCATGTGTTGGCATATCAGGCTTTGCTAATGCTATAAACATGAGGGGACTAATTATCAAGTTTATAATATTTAGAGGTGAAGTACTCACAGTTTTATTTGGAGTGACTCTGTGTTTGCTTACATCATCTTTGCAATGCACAGTGCGAGTGAGCCGGGGCCCGCCGAACCCCAAAACGAATGGTAGTGGAAACACTGTGGTGACCCCTGTGAGAGTGGCTTGGATAAAAAAAAATACTGATTGAAATCAGGAAATGTTATTACTTGTTATGCTAAAGCTCTTTGAAATTTCCAAAGACAACCAAGAAAAGTAAGACAAAAATAAAGGTGAATCTTTTAAGAGCTTGATTTTGTCATGTCTGCTGAGAAATTGTACCTGCTGAGAATTTGCCACTATAAGGTTTTTTATGTAGGTCTAATTATAAACTCTTTGTTTTTGGTTTCATATTGGCATCAATCAGCACTGTGCGACATGCTACACCTCAGACAACACAAGAAGTTGATTTGGTTTTGAAGTCAGTGCTCCCACATGCTGCTCGTGGGTGTTTCCCCAAACCTGCTTCTGTAAACAGCAGCTACAAAGGGCACAAATGGAGTCTGTTATGCCTGAGAGACCCCGAAATCCCCCTGTATTTATTTATTTATCTTCTGCACTGCAGTTGTAACACCACGCCTTGTTCTTTCTAACTTGACTTCTCCTTTCTTTCGCGTCATATTTCTGTAGAATTTAAAGTCACTTCGAAAAGGTTTCCGCACACTGATACTGCAAGATCATTTCCAGCTATGCCATTTCCTGTGCCAAATTGAATTAACAATTAACGTCTTTTTTTTATTGCGAATATTTAAAATCAAGAATTTAGGAGATTAAACTTGTTTTTGTTTTTTTTAAATCTGGAAGTAGCCTAGTCCCATTTCATCTTCAACTATATCATCGGTTTGATATTAGGCTATTATTAAAAACATTATGATGGAAACATTACTTTAACATAATCAGTAACGGAATGGGACAATAAACAGTAAATGGGGGAGCTTTGGGCGTCTGGATAAAAAGGTGATTGAGAGTCTTAACCAATAGAAAAAAAGAACAAATATCACAACATTTAACTAGATTAATGTCTTTTGGATAGGTTATAAAAATAAGATAAGTAGCCTTTCAAATGTAAGGAACGGGATTACTTCTGTGCTGTACTTTTTAACCAAAGAAAACTCAGCAACCACAAACAATCACGGTCCATAACAAATAAGTAATCTGTGGATTTATAAAACTTTTCACTTGTGTGCCAAAATGACCCAACAACCTTTTACAGATAAAAAAAATGGTAAAGCAGAGTAATGTAATGTTACTATGGCAACAGCACTTCACAAAGTCCTGCTAGCTAGTAGCCGTTTGCAAGACGTAGTTAGTCCGAGACAAGTAGAATACTTTTAACTCAGTTCTGTGGCATTATTAGATCTGTTAGCTCCTTCTTTACTGGTATGGTTTTTGGCAAGTAGGAGGTCGACGCCACCACCGGCCGGCTACATCCGCTTTCCCTTTACTCAAGACAAACTGCTCGCCTATAATAATTTTGTGAACTCAGATGTATTGTGTTGATCATTGTTATTGTCATTGTTGTGAAATGTAGCCTACTTGACAAGTAGGCTACATGCAGCGAAGTTTAGTGGTCATTATCATTCATGTCACAAGAACGTCATCACTTCAATTATTACGTGCCTACAATAATATTCTAAGCCAGGTGGTGACAACAGATGTACATAAAACAGTCTTTACTTTGACTTGTTTGAAGGATTTCATTCAGACTCACACCATTGGGTAACACATTTCAGAAAAGAACATTTAAAAATGACATTTACAACTAAAAGGAAACATTACTTATTATTATAGATTACAAAATCAATCTCAGACAGAAGATTTTATTCAAACATTATGTCAGGGCTGTTGAAATTTGGGAAGGGGGATTCCCTTTGCTGACTTTTGTCTTTCGCTGTGGCCAGTAGTTAACATCGCCAGAGGTCTTTTCTTAGAGATTCTGATGTTTTTCATGCGAAAGCATTTTCTCCAGAGACTGGTGATGAGTGCCAGCCTGTATATTTTAACAGTGTGATAAAACTGCTCATCCGTGGCAAATGTTTATTCATTCACTATGTTACTGTATGTGTGTCTGGAGACATTGTATTTCTTTTCCATCACACACATGTGAGAAAGAGAGATAAGAGGCAGGCGGATGTGGATAACAACCCACAACACTCAACAAACAACACAAGTGCACACTCAAAGTGGAACAGAGTGCGGTCATGACTCATTTCTTCTTTAATTCAAGTAAATATACTAATATCTGTTCCTCTCTCTCTCTCTTCCTGTGTGTCCTACTATCTCTCTCTCTCTCTTTGTGTGTACACCATAAGTCTTTTCTTGTATTAAAAACAGCAGTTTCCAGAGAGGGAGCTCCCAGCCCCATCTTACCCAAGTAATGATGCCAATCCTGTGGGTTGCACTTTGGTCAGTTGTCCCTCTTGTGGTTGCCCTCTCCAGTCAAGACAGTTGTAACATCCATGAGAGCAGCAACTTGCAACACGGTAAGTCCCTGCAGTATCACCGTGTAGGGTCAGTGTAGTGTTGTATATAAATCCTT
The DNA here is from genome assembly GCF_963930695.1 of Labrus bergylta. Taxonomy (NCBI): domain Eukaryota; kingdom Metazoa; phylum Chordata; class Actinopteri; order Labriformes; family Labridae; genus Labrus; species Labrus bergylta. The sequence continues at coordinate 7,725,403 of NC_089210.1, read as the reverse complement.
AGCAGCAGGCCGCCCCCACCAACAATCCAGAGGAACCTACAAGACATGAGAGCTCAGGAGCTCCAGGGAAAATATGTGGTTAGTAACTAAGATTTACAGATAACGACATGCAGTTATATGATGTGAATGCACAGAGAGGGAGAGATAGGAGCTCAAGGTGCCAGTTCCCCCTGTAGTCTAAGCCTATAGCAGCATAACTATGAGCTGGTTCATTCCTGAGCCAACCCTAACTATGAACTTTATCAAAAAGGAATGTTTTAAGTCTATTCTTAAAAGTACAGTGGGTGTGCCTCCCGGACAATGACTGAAAGATGATTCTAAAAGAGAGGGCCCTGATAATTGAAGGCTGTACCTCCCATAGTACCATAAGCAGGCCTGCATTCTGGGAGCTTAATGTTCTTGAAGGCTTATACAGCTCTATAAGCTCTCTAAGATGGTGCCTGACCATTAAGCGCTTTGTATGTGAGCATTGTTGGGACATGCTTTTATTAAACTGTGCATGTGTTTTAGGACAGAATAAGCACTTCTAAGATTGAGTTTTGTGAAGGTTAGATTTGAAAAAAGCTAAAGTAAATGATCAGTTTCATGATGATAAACATCTTTCTTTTAGACTGCTTTAAGTGCATGTTGTACTCATATTTCTAAACTTTCACTGGAATACTTTGAATTTAGAATTTCAAAATTAAGATAACATAAAACTTGATATGACAATGGGGAACTTCTCAGTGATAGCTGCATCAAATAATTTACAAGGAAAACTGGAAACACAGTGCAAAACTTATCAAAGCGGCAAACGCCGTTACAGAAAGCAAGTCTTGCATATTTTTAGGACAAAAATGACAAATTAGAGTTCATAAGCTTAGCAAGTTTTGGAAACTTGTCTTCTTCCTAACCTAGAATCTCCGTTGCTGAAATCCTTACGCTGCTATAACGACTATGAGACGCACGTTGACTGTGAGTGGAATGAACACAGGGGGAGAGAACTGCAGCTCTGGCTGAAGACAGACAAAGAAAAGTAAGAACACACATGTATTTTTACAATAGGCTTGTTTGATAATGTCATTTTGGCGCCTGAGTTTTCTGTCATTCAACGGCGGGTTTGTGCCCCCGCAGTGTGCAGTGTGAGCCAAACAAGGCTGCAGAACAAAGAGATGCAAGTGAGCACAGGATGGTCCAGTGCAGATTCAAAACTCAAAACATCACAACTCTTTATTTTGCCATCGGCATCGAACACACCGTCTTCTTCCTGGACAAAAAGACCCCCTGCTCATCAGGCCCGCGCAGGACTCTGGATCTTTCTCAGCACTGTGAGTTAAGATAACATCTGTCAATCGATGATCATTTCACAGTGGTGGTGACTTCATAAGACAATCCAGTCGTGTTGTCCCTTTAACTGTTGGTTATGTTTGTGTTTAACAGTGAGAGCACGCACACCAGAGAGTCTGTCCACACATGATGAAGGTGATGGAGGCCGGCGGCTGAGCTGGTCCAGCCCCTACCCCTCCTCCTCCTCCCTGAATAAACACATCACATACCAGCTCAGCTACACGACAGAAACACAGGACAACTGGACGGTTAGCTAAAAAACCTATGCTTTGTTCAGTTACTGAAGAGACAAACTCTTTTTGACTTTAAAAAAAATAAACAGTTTATGTCAGTATGCATTAGTTTTTAAACCTAACGTTTAAACCATTTATTTTTTTTAATTTTCGTACTTTATTTTTCCAAAAGTAAACGAAAAGACATACGTAAAGCATACTATAAAAACAAAAACAAAACAATCAAACAAACCAGTAACATCAAAACACCAGTCCAAATTCATAGGTCATGTATGTAAACCATCCCACTTAAAAAATAATAACATTAGTATGTAAATAAGCAACAATAAATAATTTAAAAAAAACACACAAGACAAAACAAAAACCCTGCTGCCCATAGTTCAACACCTCTGACTGACTTCTCTTGATATATATGAGTAAACAATCTGTTTACTGTTCGTACATTTAATGTTTAAACCATTTGCTGTTTTGTATTTAGTAATGAAAGCAAAGGCAGTTGGTGGTGGTCTATGAATAATATTTGGACATATTTAGACTTCCTCTGACAGGAAAACTGGTGCAGGCTCAGGGCCCCTGGGGCTAAGTCAAGTCTGAGCTCTGGTGATGGTACAATGAAGCCTATAAATAACCTTAACATATTGAAAATTAAAGAAACCCACAATGCGAGGTTCTATGGCAACCCAGTCTCATGTCAAAATGTGTAATACCTACGTTGGTCCACAGCGCAAAACGTAGTAGTTTCACAATAATGGCTCTAAAACGTTTTTCTATCGAGGCCTGAAAGAATCTTCGTAGAAACGAACAAACTAAAGATCATAAACATAAACCGAACGAAGATTATGAAGATACAATGTACACTTGTCGCCAGAAAGGTTATCAAAACAACACTTAAAATATCTTAAAATATTGCATTTTCCACCGAAAATAGAAGGGATGTCTGCCATGTTTATTTTTTCACCAGGGGAAAACTGGGCAGTCACGTGAGGAAATAATGTAAGAGAAGGAGGATGAACAAAAAAAGAGAAGTAATGATTCAGTGAGGAGTAGCTTTCCAGTATATTGCTCTGCCTCACTTACTGTAGGTGGGTGATGAAAGAGTTCAGTCATGTGGAAACCTAAAAAGCCAGCCTCAAGTGGCCATTTAGAGAACTGCAGTTTTTGACACTACAGTCGTGGCTTCATTTTTCCAAAGCGGTTGCTCTTGATTTCTGAGTAGTGACACACACAAAAAGCTAAATTGAAAATCCGAATCACAGCCACCTTCATGTCTGTATATAATTTGTTCAACTTTTTCAAAAAATTGAATAGAAAAAGTACATTTTGTTTTTTAAAGGACCATTACCAGATTTTTTTCTTTGATAATATCTTTCTTTATTGTAATCTACATTTCACCTACATTTCTTTTTATTCTTTCTAAAGACATTGGATGTCACAAACACCAGCATCCTGTTACAGAGGCAGATGCTGATCGCTGGTCACAGGTACAAAGCCAGGGTAAGGGCCCGGGCCAACGTGGGTCAGTGGAGTAACTGGAGTCCTGTTGTGAGCTGGAAGACTGAAAACGGTTAGTCAAAGAAAGCATTTATGATCAATTTAAACCTTCAACATCGTGATGCCTTTTTGAGCATAAAGTTACTTTTATATGTCAGAGGAAACTAACTGGCCATCTTTATCTCCTTTCCTCACATTTCTAATCTTTTTTATGGGAGCTTTGGAGAATTTTAGAGCCTTGGGGATGTTGTTATTAGCACTGTCTCGCTTTCCCTCCCTCACTCTCTCTCTCTCTCTCTCTCTGGCTCTAGATGCAGGGCACTTCCCCTGTTTGCATTGTGTCCTGGATGGAGAGAAGGAGGTGATGTGTAGCTGGAAGTTGAGCAAAGAGGTGGCTCAAACAGTTTCCTACCAGCTGGCCTGTCGAGACAACCAGACTTCACAGTGAGTCCAGTGTGATTCTGTCAAATATCAGCTGGTTGTCATTCATTCATTCACTCATATGATCCCCCACTTTTTTATCTGGGTTTCAGGTCTGCAATATGTTGTGTAAACCCAACAGTGACCTCTGCCCACAATGATATGTTGCTGAAGTTCAGCTGCAGGTTGACTGTCGCAGACCCCGAGCATCTGCTGCTGGAGCTTCAACCGACACGCAATGCCAGGATTTTTAAACCCAACAAGCACAGTCAGTAGACAAAAGACAGAACGCACAATACTATCACAAAGATTAAGTTGAGGGTAGGGAGAAGGGGGGTGATAACATCCCCTGCCAAATTAAAAACACATAATAAGGTGATAAAAGCTCTAAAGGCACACAGCACTCAGCAGAAAAGCTGTGACTGTGATTGAGTGGCTCCACCTAGTGTCTGAAGGTAGCTACTGCAGCCCTGTTAGTTTATTACCAGGCTGATAGATAAGATGTGTTGAAACATGTTATACAACACACTTTCAGTCAGAAATATATTTAATTACAACAAAATAAGCTGGATATAAAACTTTTTTTTTAGTGGGTGCAGTTTTTATTCATTTTACAAACTGTACATTTTATTAAAATAACTAAATACATTTGCCTATCTGTTACTCCATTTCATTGAAAACAAAAGTTTCTATACCTTTTTTAAAAACTTTATTGTACTCAGTGAATCTTATGTTAGCTTTATGTTAATTTTTCCAAATCAAAATATTGCCAAACGTTTAAAGTATTCAAATTAGAATTCTTTTTTTTTTTTTACAGAATTCTGACTATATCTATTGATGAACCTAGTCTGGTTTCTAGTAGGCTCAAACACAGTTTTCTTGTACCCTAATACTTGGCATAAGTACTAAACCCTTCCAGAAATGTAATGTTTGCAATGTTTTATACGTAAATAGGATGTTCGATAGCAATAAAACATGTAATGTTTGATCTTATTCATTACAATCTTTAAGCGTTCCTCCGTTTAAAACTGTAATGTACAGTATGTGTTTAAAAGGGTCATAATGTAAATATGAAAAACTTTGAAAACAAAATCTGTATGTTAACTGTAGTTCATACATTCATGTATTTGCTTTTTCAACTGTGTTCTTTGCTTAAACAAGACACATTTTCACTGAGAGAATAATTACTTTAAACCAAATTTATAATCAGCTTTTCAGTCATGACTTCCTGTGTTTTGCAGTTCGCCCCAACCCTCCACAGCAGGTAAAGGTGAGGGAGGTAGGCAGCAACTGGAGGGTGGAATGGACTGCTCCAAGCATAGCCTCCAAAGTAACACTGAAATATCAGGTCTGCTATTACAGGATAGAGGAAAAGGTGAGACAATTAAAACAGCATGCTCTTACACATTCATGATTGGAAAATTCAGCTTGTGCAGTAAAACCAAACCTCTCATTTGTTTGTCTTTCAGGGATGTTCAGACACTTTGAACGTTTCAGGGGTCTCCACGTCCCTTTCCATCCTGGAGTCATTTCTGGTCTCATCCCAGGACTACAGGGTCATAGTCAGGTCCCTGATTGACCCTGAAAAAGAATCTATGTACGGGGGAATCCCGTCTGAATGGACCCATCCCGTGGACTGGACCTCTCATGAAGGTACTGCAGCATGCACACAAAAACAGACAGCACCAAGACATTATTTTCTGATAACTGTATTATTGAATGAATTATAGTGATTAAAATTAGCACCTATTATGTTTTCTGTTCCCTGTTAGCCAGCTTGTCCATAAACAGCCTGATCTATTGTTCCATTGGTCTGCTTGTAGCCATGGTGTTCCTCGCACTCTACTGCACCATTCCAACTTGTCACAGGTGAAGTTTTTAAATCATGTTGAAAATGGAAATGTGTTCTTTGTAATGCATGAAAGCAATAGGCTAAATCACTTGACATGCTTTCCTGCCATTTTATCTATATATTTAGCTCTTTTTACATTTTAAACCAATAGGAGGGTCATTCTGTGGGTGGATTCAGTTCCATCTCCAGGCAAAAGTAAAATCCTGTCAGAGATCAAGGTGAGAATTGATTGACTGGCATAATTACTTCAGTTTGAGGTGTACCAAGGGATTATTCTGTATATTGTTTTTTTGACATTGTTATTTAGTTCTTGATGTATTTTTGTATCAGTCTTCCACCAGTTGGACCCTCATGCAGAGTGAGAATACATCCTTTTGCAAAGTGCAACATTTGGAGAGCATGTCTACATGGTAATATGGCCCTGACTCAGGTAATATGCTGACGATCCTCTGGTATACATCAGTAACAGTTTCCAATCTCTCTCCCTGCAGCTCCTCTAATGCTTCTCTCTGGCCAACCAAGGACACTGAAGGGAAGATTTTGGAACAGGGTGAGGGCTGCTGGACCCACAAAAATCTGGCCATCTCTGCTGAGAAGGTTAAAGGCTCTGGCACGTCCTTATTGAGCTTCAGTGGGCCATACATCTTCTGTCAGGTCAGTTAATCACAGGCACATTAAGTTTCATCTAATGGGCCAAGAAATGTCTCAAAGCACGGACATTTAGCTCGGAATTTTGATTCAGTTGGACCTGACTGTTTTGTGGCAAGCCCATGTTGTTAAGAGTCATGTTCATTGACAACAAGTAGTCTGGCTTCTATTACAGTTTATTTGAATCAAATAATAATGGAGGAATAAGTAGAGTTTAAAGGAACAGGTAGAAATATTTTTTAACATATAGATAAAACCAGGCTAGCTGTTTCCCTTTGTTTCCATTCTCTACGCTAAACTAAGCTAACCAGCTGCCTGCCGTAGCTTAATTTTTACAGACAAATATGGGATTGGTATCTTTTGTCGCAAATATGTGTAATTACCAAAATGTAAAGCTGTGAATTATCACATTACTATGAGATAAAATAAAATGCTAGCTTAATATGAAAATGCAGACCTGCTGTTTCCTAGTTTCAAGTCTTTATGCTAAACCAAGTTAGCCAGCTGTCTGTATTTACAGTTCAGATCTAAAATTGGTATCAAACGTTTCATTCAACTCTTGGCAAAAACACAGATTTGTTTATATATCACAGTATTGCACTATTATATTACAACAAATACAAATGCTTTATTACTTAAGAAATACAGGGTAGCTGTTTACTCCTCATTCCCCCTATTGGTTGTAGAGTTTGCTAACTGCAGCTTCATATTTAACATACAGACATGCTATATTACATGACATTCTCTTTAATGGCAGATGAGGTTATCAAAGAACTGTGATTACTTTTTAACAATTAAATGTTCTGATCATTAGCTTTGTTTTTTTTATCTGACAGTCAAACGAGCCAAACAAGACTTCAGAGGATGTGAAGAAGTGTGAAGAGGAACAAGTAGCAAAAGAAACCTCTTCAGACGACTCTGTATCTCCTACCCCTTTGAATTTCACCCTTCTTGGGGAGGGTTATGTAGGTCTGTCTGGCCGAAACGTCTCCTGCTCAACACAGGATCTTGTATCTCACAGTGATGCGGTCCCAAACAGATACAGGCTTGACAGTGCTGCACAGGACCAACAGTGTCCAGATACCTCATCATGGTCGGACCAGAAAGACGACCAGCCGACCCTCAGCGAGCCCACCAGCAGCTTCCAACCACCAGCTTACACCTCAGTGACTTTTACCTCTTGGCCTCAGGGGGGCGCCATACAAGCCTCTGGGTACTGCCACATCCCTACATCCCAACAGCTCACATAAGAACAGCAGAGTAACCTGGAGCGTTGAATAGACTTATTAGATATTCTCAGAAGATGCAACATTTAATCAATCAGTAATATTTTGTATAACATTTTCACTTGTTTAAGCATTTTTACATTTTCTTATTTCAGTGGGCTGTTCAACAGAAGAGAAGATTTTTAAAGAACCATTTCACCTGAGTTAATATTTATCTGAACTAAAGAGAGCTAGAAATACCTGCCTACTCCCTGAGAAATGTGCAAAAATCAGTGACAGTTATAAAATACAAAACTATTTTAATCAATAGATTCTTAATAACTGTTATAAATAAAAATATAGATATATATACTGTATATTTAAATCTTTTTAAAAGTGTCTCTCTCGGCAGAGGCAAGGAGTAGCATGATGTAAAATGTATTTTATTAAGGAAGTCTGTTACTTGGCTAACTGCCATGTTTGCAGTGGTCATGTATGCGTGTTTGCACTCAGGTGTGTGAGTTAGGAGCTTGTTGTCAATGTTATAGTGTATGTATTGCTGAATGTATAAATATATTATATACGTGTTGAATTCTTGATACTTTTATGATGTCTGTGCACTGCCTGCAAAGTTTAGCAAAGGGTTAATGCCTACAAATATATTTGAAACAATGCTCAAATAAAAAAGAAATCTACATTTTATTAAGTCTTATTAGTAAGTAGCCTATGTAAGCGTTTCAAAATATATTGAAATTGGCTGGAGTCAAAAGGACCAGAGCGACAGGAGCAGGAGTCAAATCAGCAACAAGTGCAACCATAGCCTCTGTACATGGGGTGCAACGAGGACCATAGCCTCCTATATGGGGTGCAACGAGGACCATAGCCTCCTATATGGGGTGCAACGAGGACCATAGCCTCCGTACATTGGGGGACCTGTTCCACCAATTGAGCTAAACCACCCCTTCCAAGTTTTCAAATACTCTTCAAATTGAACACTAGAACACTCAAATCTGTCTTCATGGGGGATTATTGCTTGACTCTCTCACTCACACAAATGCACACACACAAACACATGAAAAAAAATACACAGTGTTATCTAATTTATTGCTCTGTTTATCTGCACATCTGTTTACCTGGCAGGGCTTTGCTGAGAATTAATGGTCTGTCCAGTGTCTGGAAGCAAGTGTGAGTGTCTGTGGCCTGCACTCATGTAGCTGTGATATTTCTATGCTTTAAATGACACATTTATACAACATGTTGTGAATCAGAGAAGCATCTGCGGGGTCTTTTTTGTCTCAGCAGAAAGAACACAATGGTGGAATTCCAGGCATGCTGATATCAACTTCCTTTGTTTCCAGCCATCGCTAGGTACAACGTCCTGTCTGATGGTTTGGAGGAGCGGTCTGGCACACACCGACAAACATGTCTCGATGCCCGCAAAGACGCTCAACTCAATCATCTATTTTACTATGGTACAGTAGCAGAAGTGAGAGGAAGGTGAGGCTATGTGTTTTCAGAGTATTTGTGTATTTTCTTCAGATGTTCAGCCACAGAAAACAGACATAATCTTTACAGACACCATCGCAGAGGAAGGGGCTTTGGCTGAGTGAAGAAGTGAGAGACGCCTATAATCATCTTCATCAGTGGAAAGAAGGAAGATAAAGGACTAAAGTGTGTTGATGAAAAGTGTGTACACTTGATGACTTGTGTTTGTCGTCTGTGTACAGCATGTCCCTGTCCTTTGTCGTACATAAAAACAGGAAAATAAAAGCGCTGGAAGGTGTAGGGAGTGCGCGGCGCCGCACGGATGCTTGTGTAACCTCCTGTTCAAAGGCCTCCTGTTTCCTCACTACTGTGCATCAGGGAATCCAGGCCAAACTAAAACACAGACAGTTATTCCAGTTTTATGTCTTCTAAGGCAGTCTGGACAATAAGGGGCTATTTCAAGGCTCCGTGATGTATTTTATTCCCAGAGCTTTTTTTGTAACCCATAAGATAGAGAATAATCTTTTGGATACTATTTTATCCATACGTATGAGACACAATTCAACACTTTGCTGAACATGCCTGTCGACCCCACATCTGTTAAACTAAACATGTTTTGTTATTATTATTTTAGAAGTCTGAAAACTTTCCTCATAATTTGAAGCATGCGTTTGATACCACTGCAAGGTAATCACACCACGTGCTCCTAACAGCATGACAGGCTGAGTTACACTTTATGTTCTTTTCAATCTTTACTTAAACTTATTTTTTGCTGATGGGCAGGGGCGTGTCCAGACTTTTTTGACTGGGGTGGCCCAACTGGGGCACAGACTTATGCAGGGGTGGCCTGAAGTGTGATGTACACACACACACACACACACACACACACACACACACACACACACACACACACACACACACACACACACACACACACACACACACGCGCACACACACGCACACACACACACACACACGCACACGCACACTAATTAATATAAATGATTTACCCTTTCTAACTTCAAAAATATGTGTAGGTTATTATTCAAATAATTCTTTTTTAATTTTTACATTATATTCTATTTTACTGTATATATGTGTATTAGTAATTTGAGTGTTATTGCATGGCCTTGCGGAACAGTCTTTACATTTCACTGCACATCTGTATGAGCATGTGACAAATAAAAATCTTGAATCTTGAATCTTGAAAAATGTTATCTACTTTATAACACAAGATAATGCAAACAAATTTCTTGGTCCCGAAAATGGCCATTCAGTTCATGGCACGCAAGAAAGTGTGCATTACTTTCCTATGAACCTGTCTTATGAAAGTCCCACCTCTGAAAAGGCAAATAGCCAATCACAGTTTAGGATTTTTGGGGTGGCCAATCAGTTGCAGTAAATCTTTCAATAGGAATGTGAGAAAAAGACTACTTGACACAGTAAAAAAAAAAAAGTGTTTGGCAAGACAGGATGAGAAAAGAATAGTACCTAATTGGCCTTTTGAGTGAAGTAACATTGAAGCTGCTCCTGTTCTGCGTGGATGCACATTCCCAGAGGCCTGCCACATGTTTCAAAGCGTGATTTCACACACACAAACTTGTTTTCTCCAATTAAGAGGACATTTTTTTCATTAATTCTAGAGAGATGTTAATTACACATTCATCTGGCTTCCTCATAACCTTGAATTCCACATTTACACAACTTTTAACAGTGTTCTTTACTATTTTGGACAGTCTCTGTGTCTACATTTGATAAGAAACCAGAGATTGTGATTGTTTTCTTTTGTCCCCATGATGATCCAACTTTAAATTTCTCCCAGCGTAACTTTCTGACATTGACAAGTCAACAAGCCAACCCACTTCACACAGCGACCGGGTGTAACTCTTTTGACAACTATTTGTGGCCCGGGTCATTTGTGCAACAGAGTGCAACACTTAAGTGTACTGTCTTCCTGGAAAGAGGAAGTGTGCGCCACTTCTATAAAAGCCTAAAATGGCTTTTAGTTTTTGACGCAGTTACAGTGGACATCACATCATCATCGCAGCAACTTACTTGCGACAATATGTCAAAACAAGCTATACAAAAATGAAAGACCAGAATCCAGCTTTCTCAGGCAGGAGATTTTACCAGAATGCAAGGTAAACCCACGGTAGACAAAACCGGTAGCTTTAAAGTTAGAGAGCAATTTGATTCCAATTCACCTCATCTTAATGTTTTTGCATGCAAACAGGTGAGGTTGTCTGTTAAAAGTCCAGTTCGATCCCAAGTCTCTGTAAAAATGGTTCATCAGGCTGTGGTCAGGATGGCCCATTATTTTGTTCCAGTGGTTGTTTGCCGGTTAGGTAACAGTGTTTTGAGACCTAACAAGCCTTATCGTCCTTTAAGGTCAAGCAGTCAGCTATGAACCATTTCATGTCTTTAGTCACACTTTCTGGTTCCTCAGCGACCCTCCCACACTGTCATGGTGTTTGACCCCTGTGTGTGTGTGTGTGTGTGTGTGTGTGTGTTTGAATGAGTGCGAGGATGCCAGTGTGTGTTTGTCACAGTCAACAGGCCTCCACATACACTTCCCCGTTCTTATTTGAAGTCCATGGGGGGTTGGGAGCTGCTCGGACATGAGCAGAAAACCAGGGATGCCACCTGGATGCTGAATTTGGAGATGGTCTGCTGTTTAGAAGTAGAGCGTCTGTGTGAGATTGACAGAAGTGGCAACGGGAAGTAATGCTTGAATACTGGAATACACGTTGAATTTAAAAAAAAGTCAAACAGGTGGGAAAGTGGAAAGATGCAGATCCTAGATAGTTTACAGCTAAATTCTAATTTTGTGCAGACATCAAAACTACTGATTTACTGATTTACGCAAATTATCATGACTTAAGACACACCTATGCGGAATTTGAATCCCTAAATGTGTCAAATCTACAATCACAACCACTAAGTCAGCTCCCTTTTATTTAAGGGTGGTCTTAATCTGAGAACATTAGAATTGATTGTACCTCAAAGCCATTCCTCGTATGATTTCATTTAAACAGGGGAGCAGATGACTCCTTGACTCAATAATTAGCAGACGTAGCTGTGCAGTTGAATGCTGAGTCAGTTGGTTGCAGCAGCCAAGAGTTAAGTGGGTAAATGTGAAAAACAAACCACACAGAGAGTGCGAGCCAGAGTTCACCTTTTTCTTTTCTCCGTCTTTCTTTTGTCACATTCAACGAGCCTCATCGCGCTGAACTCATGTGAATTTAAGGAGTCATTACGAAGTCTCTGGAAAGCAGATGCACTCTGTGTAGACACAACACGGCACACAGGCTCGTTGAATAAATCCCTCCCCGGGGTTCATGGGGTGGAGAGAAGAGTCAGAGAGTTCATGGTGACAAGATATAAACAGTCCTATGAATTCTGCAGACACTTTACAATTGTAATGACTGGCACACTATAGGCATAAGCTGAGGTTTGATTTTTGCTATTGTCAGCTAAGTTTGTCATAGCAGTCATTTACGATGCTAATAAGATGAATGCTAATGTCTTTGGTGAACTACTTTTACATCTAGCGTCCCCATTTTTGACTTTTATTAAGATATTTTTAAAATTATTGGAGAAAAAAAAACTTTGTACCTTCCTTTAGTATTAATTGTAAGAGCTTTGGTGATCCCTTAGCTTTTCATCTGTTGCTATAACATCCCTATCACGGAGGTCAAATTTTCTGTTGGGCTACTTACTTCACTTGAGACCAAATTCTGGCTAAACTAATGAGTTTCCCTCTAGCCCCTGCAGTACTTTTGTTTAGTACTAATAAGCATATGTCACCATTCAAGAATGATAAATCTAGATGTTTATCACAAGTGTCAACCTCCAGTGTTGAAAAATGAAGCCGATGCAGAAGCGCAAACAAACTGCAGCTCTTCCGATACCATTTAGCCAAAAATATGTTTGACTACGGAGAGAGCAGCATTGTTCTCTACTGTTGTTTCTCATCAATTTTCTCTTTCTTATTCATCTTGAGACACACTTTAGACCAGCAGCAGCTCCTCTGGATTGCATTTAGCATATTTCAAATTGAGATTTCAGCCTCCTATGAGCGAAATCCTGCAGAAATGCATACATAAATAAATGGGTGGATAAGTAAAACCAAAGAAAGTAATTGTAAAAAACACAAACAAAGAGGTTTTAAGCCCATTAGCTTCTTATATCTTTGTGAAAATAGCATTAGGTGTCAAGGTTATCACAAACATTCAGTTTCTTTTTATCATATCCTGTAGTTTAAAAAAAAAAAAACAGACAAAATCAGTAACAGTTGTCAGTTGGCATAAAGAACAAACAGGTTTTTCAATAACTTAAGATGTTTTGGCTGATTATGAATTATTGGACACAGAGAGCAACACCAGTGTATCTACATGTTGTTACTATAGGCAATATAAAGGACATGAAAACAATATCTACATGAGAAAGGTTTGGCTTTTTGATCACATTTCCTTGTGACTGATTGACTTATTTTAGTCCATTTTGTGTTTCTGTACATGTAAAAAAAAACACATTTTGTAGATTGAAATAACAAACAGTGGAGCAGTTCGGACAAATATGTTGTAGGTAAATGTTTCATCCTCTCGACACATTGATTGTTCCTGTGAGAAGACGGAGGGACAGACAGAACCAGAGAGATTCCTCTTATTGAACACTGAGATGCAGGACTGAAATGTTGGTGTGTCATGAGCCTGTACAGTATTCTCTAGCTCTTAGGGTGTACAAAACAAGCACACATACACATGTTTTTCTTGACACAAAGGTTGCTGTATGATCCTGGGAGGTCACACAAGTTTTGTTCCTCTTTCAAAATGTACTCTGTGTTTCCTGTTTGAACCACCCGGTCATCATGATTGAGTGTTATGCATCTCAAGCCCACTGTTTGAAGTATTTGTTGAAAGAAAAAACAAAAAAAATCCACAAGAAGGGCAGAGATGAATAAATAGGAAACATAGAAGGTAAGGTAACAGGTGTATCACTTTGTTTTTTAGATAGCACCTATTTCTTCACATCTCTGATAAGATGTCAAATCTGTTTGTTCTCTAATCATGTAAGTGATTCCAGTGTTCGCAATGACTTAAATATAATTAAATATGGTTTTTAAAAAAACACTACCGCTGGTTTGGGGAGCTAGTAAATGATATCAGACCTCAGTGCAGAAAATCTACAGCAATTTCTCTCCCTAACACTGAGCCCTCTGTGTGTTAGTTCACTTGAAATTCAGTTGATGCAGCCAGTTGATGATTGTCTCAAAGATTATCCAAACACAATATGAGATTCTTCAATGACACGAGAGTTATGTTCCTTTTTGCGTCCATTCTTCCGTCGAAAGCACTTTGAAGTCCAGTCAGAAAGTCTTTCGGCGACAGACTTGTTCATAAAACCTCGTTAAGAATAGTTTCTGTCCGTGTTCAAGTGCAGTTTCTCTCTGTTGATTTGAAAACCAGGTTTCAAGAAGAGTTAATAAATTGCACTTCAGTTCCACAGTTCTACAGCGATGCAGTTTCATTTGTCAGCTCTCGGGTTCCACTTTTGTCTACGTCGTTGTAGAGGCAGGTTTTCTCTTTACAAGGTCCGCCTTTTATTTATATTCCATTTTCCTCTTACCCTCGTCTTACTCCACCGAGGTGTGGTTACAGGTTCACCAGACAGTCATTAGTAGTGTTACGGAGGAGATCTCTCACAGGACGGGCAGGTTACCAACAAGTGAATACATACTGATAGGAAGGGAGTCACTCTACTACACATCTGGATCAACGAGTTCACTTTGTGGCCCTGAAGGGAAAACACAGGAAGACAGACCTTTATTTTTATTCATACTGGCAAAGTCAATAAAACAGGAGGTTGCAAGTTTCTAGATTGCTTTACGGTTTGGTGGATACATCATGTCCAATATGGCCACTGCCATCATTTGGCTTCAAAAAAGCTCTTCAGTAACCAATGGGAAATGTCACTGAGACTACGTCCATGTTTCATATAATCTAACTAAAATGATTTCAAAATGGAAACTTTAAGGTAACGGAGAACCACCAATCCAAGTCTTTCTGGTTTCAAGGTGGGTTGCCTCCTCCTACTAACAACTTAGTAATCATTCTCCATGTCAGATCAAATCATGCAGCAAGACAGCAGAGTTTTTTATAAATCCTTGAGAATCTCAGCATGATCAGAGAAAGTGAAGGGTATCAACACATTTACTGGTGAACATACAGTACAAAGAAACTCATTGTCACCCTAATTTTCAAAGTCGATTTTCTGTATAAATGTTAACTTACCGTATTTACATCAACATTGCTCTCATGGCTGCTTTGCTGATCCGTTTGCGATTCTTCCTCATCCTTTTCTTTGGACGGGCTGGGGGTATGGGACCGGCAGGCGCTGAAGGTTGCCGCGTGGTCGTCGTAGATGTTGTGTCTGTCAGAATAGGATTTAAAAATTAGAGAAAATCCCTCGCCTTTTCTCTGGTGTTATTGTGAAAATACTGCTGAGATCAAAAAGTATACAAGTTAACAGAAAAGAGAAAAACCAACAACAGACCCTAGGTAATAAAAATGACCCTTACCTGGTTTCTGTGTTGTTACTGTATGCGGATGATGGTGATGTTTACCATGCAGGTGATGATGAATGTTTGATTCCTTTTCTTTCTGCCTTTCCTCCTCCTCTCGTTTCATTTGCTGCTGTCTCAGTATTTCCTTCTCCCTGTCCAGCCTCTTATGAAGAAGTAGAAGCTCTTTTCTCTCCTGCTCCAGTTTTTCCTCCTCAATCAGTAATGTCCTCGCCTCATCAGGAGTCTCATTGCCTCTCTTACCAAGTTCTCGAGGCTCTGGATTTGGCTCTTTGGTCGGTCGGAATTGGGTCCCGATTCTCCCAAGGCCGGGTGCCTCAGTTGGTCTGAATTTGGACTGAAGACTTTGCGTGACAGCGTTGGGGAGGCCACTTGTGTGGCCCTTTGACATTAATGGACTCTGGCTTTGTGCATCCCTTCTCCCCTCAGTATCCTTACCTTCAGTATTGTTAAGCAACAACCTGCCTATGTCATCAACCAACTTGTTCTTTATTTCAGCGCCGACGTTATCCACTGAGGAAACAGTCGTGGTGCCGTTTACGATATGGCCAATCCTCCTCTCCGTATTCTCCAGATTGTCTTTAGTCCCAACGAGTCTGGTTGAGTTTTTGGCCCAGTGTGGAGCCAGAAGAACAGCCTCTCCAGAGCGATGTGTTTCCTCTTCAGCCAGACTGTACCCATGTCTGGGATGACTGAAGGAGTCTCCTCTGGGGCTCCAGTTCTGCTCCAGGAGATCCTCAAGGTGGGCCCTCTGGTTCTGCTTCAGCTCGTCCCACTGATGGAGCTCATCCTTGGAGTGCACCTTGACCTTTGACAGAAAAGTTCAACACATTTCAATTCAGCTTATTCCATTGATCTCAATCAAAATGTTAAACCTACACATTGATGCATTGATCAGATAGATAATATAGCTCCAGTGATCCAGGCATATGTATACAAGTTCTTCTGATAATGATATGAGTGTCAGAATTTCATCATTCATCATTCAGAAAATCCTTTAGTCTGTTTAACGGATGCAACAAGTAAACTACCTGTTTAGAGCAGTGCAGAAGAACTGACTTCCTGTTTTTTATTACATTCTAAAAGCAAACAACAGCATATGGAATATAATGTTAGAGCTAAATATTCAAGTAGTGTCACATTAAAAACTAAGTGTTACAAACACAGCAGGTCAGGGGGCTGCAAGCTGAGCTGTCGCTGATGTTTGCCTAGCTTGTTTGTAGTCACTCTGCCTTTTTCCAATTGAGCATTTAGGTTTAAACACAAATACAAAACATTCACAATGAAACACGTGTAAGTTTCCAAAAAAAACTTTTCCACTAATGAGAACTACAAACACATTGTCTTCCACCTCAGAACATATACACACATAAAACTGCTTAGTGAGGGTTAAAGATTCAACCAATGACATGCAGAACTGAGTTCATACTGTACCTGTGCATGTCCTTGACTGAGTGTCTGGTTTCGGTGCTGGTGGTTGTGCTGTCTGCGAGATGATTTTCTCTTTGGCACAGGGGGACGTGGAGCAGGCTGGCATTGGCACTCCACATGATCGACCACTGACACTACTGCTTTGGCATAGGTGGGTCTTTTGTTGATGTACTCTACCTTCATGACCTGGAGAGAGTTTAGAAAACGTATAACTCTGAGGGAAGCACAAATGTAGCACAGACTTTCCAGGATCCTGGAAATGCATTTGTACATACATTTGTTTATTGTGTGGTAGATTACCTGCAAGTATCGGGTGTGCGTGAATACAGGGACACATTGCAGGCTCTTGGTGTTGCAGCAGCCGGAGCAGCGCTGCACCTCGACGCACGGCGGCCATAACAGGAAGTTAGCGTTGCTGCGGTCCAACATCGCCCGTGTGACCTCGACCACCTCAGTGCGCACTTTGCAGAGAGCCTGCTGAGCCGGCTGAGCGTCTGAGGGAGGAGACATGACTCAGTGTGAGCACAGAGGGATTTTGACACAGAGGACCTCTAAGCACTCACGTGTTAAGGTAGTTATGCTTGTTTCTGAAGTCTATGTCAATATATTTATTTTTGGAACTTTTACATCAGACACAATTTTCACTCTGTAACCGTTGACTCTCTGTAGTCTATTCATGTCTTTTTGCAAGAACTTTTCTTGACATCTCAAGTCGTTTCATGTATTTGAAGTTATTCAACTTTTTTTCAACTTACTACATCACACACATTTTTACATCTCTAATTGTTTGGTGTCTCTTTGTAGTCACTTTATGTCCTTTTGCAACAACTTTTTGTTATATCTCTGGACTGTTTGTGTCTCCTTGTAGTTGTTGTATGTATTATTTCAACTTATTTTTGCATCTCTTGTACTTCTGTGTCTCTCTGTGGTCACTTTACGTCTTTTGTCACTGAAATTCAAATCTGTAGTCATTTTGATTTTCTTTGTAGTTGTTCGGTATGTGGTTTAGTTTTAATTGACTCTATCTGTGGTCATTTTGCAGTTCATGTTGTTGTTCTTAACATCTCAAGTCATTATGCTTCTTTCTGACATTCTGCAGGTCAGGCCCAGGGGACCCTCCTGACCCCTGCACCCAGTCGGCCTGTTCAGTAATCAATCTTGTTATGTGAGTATGAGTGGATGTACATGTGTTAGTATGAGGATAGGTAATAAGGAAGATCTTTTACTATATTTTACATTTTGACAACTAATCTGTGAGTTAAGAATACACGTTTTTTATCCAATAAAAAAGGACCTAAGTCAAAATACACATGGGAGTCTTAACCCTCAGATGTTGCTTGGAGATGTATTTATGGCAAAGCTGAGACGCCTTGTTGCATGTAATGCCATTAAGTTTACTCATTTATCCACAAAGAATCATCTAGCTAGTTTGCATCATGAGTATTAATGACTGACAGATTCAACATTTTAATGCAACTATCCTGCATGAGTATGACAGCAGGAGTAGATATCCTTTGACTTCTTCTGATCAAACTTTGTTCATTTTTATATCGTCTGAAATCCCAAATATTCAGGTAGGCTGCTCCACCTGAACAGTACAATGACACACATATGATACTGGGCAGAGTTCACACGAGGATTAATGTGGGATCATCTCCTCATGCAAGATGGAATCCAGCAAAGTCTGCCACACTGTTGCAGAGTGATGTCTAGTAAATCAGACATCTGCTTTATCATGAGAGCGAGAAAAAAAGGTTAATGGGAAGGATTGTAGCGTGTCACTAAAGCCATACTTGTCACATCAATCAACTCCCAGGGAAACTCAGCTCACAGACCTTCACTAATGAAGGATAGAGAGGATAGAATCAGGAATCCTCCATACAATCACAACAACGCTCTGTTAACCTGTTTAGGAGTTGAAGTACTTGTCCCCCTTGTGCATTGTGAAGGTCATGCTTTTCAAGTTGAAAAAAAGCAACACTGGAGTAACAGTAGTTGTGTGTTTGAAGTTCATGGTACACAATCGCAAACGAAACTTCCAAGACACTCTGGAGGTATAAAAAGAGGAAGGAAGGGGGTTGCTTACCAAGGCTCCTTGGAAGTCTATGACCTCCATTGGTTGCAGAAATCTCGTCCTCCTCGTCTGAGACAAAACAAGAAACACATTAAGCGTCTAACCCGTGTGAACGTGATTGTGTATTCTTTGTGTATAGAGAGAAGTTTGTAGCATGTTCACTGATTCCAGACACTACAAAATTCACGGCCAAAACTAACTTGTAATGCCTGCTTCAAGAAGGGCTTTAAAAATACCAACAAACAAATTCACAATAAACAACATAAAACAAACAGAACGAACAGAAAGCACAAGATCATGCATGAATGAGAGCACCATGAAAAAGGTTTTTATATCTTGATTTTTGATTTGGTTATTTTGTCCAGCATAACTTACATGCCTTACAAAATTCAGGCTTTACAAGACACCTCTTTTTTTTGTGAAAAACCAAAGTAGATGTACTGATTACTGAAACATGATCTATGACAATAAGCCATGACATTTCTCTCAAGCTGTAGAGACAAAAATTGGCCAACTTGTAAGTTTTACATTTTAACAAGCCCTAAAATGAAACAAGTCAGACTCAAATTTGAGTTCTTTAGGTAAGATATTCCACATAATGATCGCCTGAATGAAAAAACGCTAAGGCCTTCCAGCGTCCGCTGTAAGTGGGTGTGTACATGTGAGACTGCACAATAGATTGGAACAGAGGGTAGAGGGCAGTAAGCATGAAGAGAGAGAGAGAGAGAGAGAGAGAGAGAGAGAGAGAGAGAGAGAGAGAGAGAGAAATGTTTTGGTAAAAGTTTGTGCTTTGATAAATCTGATCATTTGTGTGTTTTGGTTTGCGTGCTTCCACCGGCTGGTTTTCTGTTTGTCTGAGAGTGTTTTATTACTGGTGATGTTTACAAGTCACAGCTAGGGTAAAAACTGGACTGGGGTTAAGTTCTTGAAGACGTTTGCATCCAATCTGAAAGCTTTCTTTATTTCTAAAATGACTGAAAGCTTTCAAAAACTTTAAACATGTCCTGCTTAGGTAGATCATTTCATAATTCTTTTGTGTTTTGATTCGTTTTACTTGATTTTAAAGCTTTTCGATCCTATAGTTTGAAAGGAGGTCAGATGTGCGAAAGCTTTCTTAATCCATACAGCAATCTATCATCCTTTAACCTGAAGTAATAAAACACAAAAATCGTATTCTAAGCGAGTTAAAATGTAAGCTCCAGATTGAGGAAATTCAGGATGCTGATACTGTGTTAGTATCCATAATAACGCCCCCGTTACTGAGTCTGGGTTCATCATAAGTAAAAGCAGAATGTGTTGGTCTTTACCTACGGAGTCAGAGAGCAGCAGCAGCTGGAGGTCCTCTATGGAGGAGATGGGACTGTTTCTAACCAGCTCCACCAGGGCTGCAGGCAGAGGCTCCCCCTGAAACACACACACACACAAACACATATGAACATTGATATAACATGCAATACTCAGCAACATCTTAGTACATGATTATAGGTATATGGGAAAAGTCACATCGCCCTTTGGACAATTCTCCAGCAGTGCACAGGTCTGTGAGAGCAGTTCCCACCATGTGTTCATCCTGCTTTTGAAATTAAAGGTTTCCAAACAATTCCTCTGAGGAAATGGAATATGACTGCAGAAAGTCTGCAACAACCATTTCACACGTGTTTTAGTGTGTAAAGACTGGAAACTTGGGCCTGTTTTCGCTCTTAAATGGACAGGACTTCAAATAATAAGACTTGTGTAACAACAAAATCAACTAAGCTTTGACCACATACATTCAGACCAAACCCAAGCAGCATCTCTACTTTGTGATTCTATGGACTGAGTGTGGGTTTAACCCCCACTTGTCATTAATGGCTAAGACAGCCAGAGAGAGGGGAGAAAGAGAGGGGGAAGGAGGTTGGGGGGGGGAGTATTAACCAAAGCAGACACACAATGGTCACTAAGAGCGGGGTGAATGACTATTGGCGTTGTGTCTTCTCATCTGCTAACATTTAGGGGTCAGAGGAGTCAGGAAGGAGTCAGGAAGTGGGGGAAGGAGTGATATAAGGAGGAGGAGAGGAGGGAGGTATCTGGAGAAAAAAAAGGATAATGGATGAATAAAAGACGAGTTTAAAATGGACGAGGATCAGACTGGGGTCGAGACACTTCCTATAAGCTGCTCGACTCTTTAACCACTGATTTGTGAAAGAGTGTGTATCAGCTATATGTGACTACATCCTGATGTTGTCAAAGCATTGTCATTACACTCTGGCCTCCGTCCAATCGATACAATTAACACAGCCGAGTGAGAAAGTATTGTTTGTTTTATGTAAAATCATTTTGCCCCACTTATTGCAATGAATTCAGACTTTTGGAATGTGCTTCCTGCGGATGCTGTCCCTGCAATAAGGACAAAATTGTTGTAAATTGTGCAGCCCGATGGTCAAAGCGGTGGTACAGAATGACTCAAGACCTCAACCCAGAGGTAAGCAGTACACACGATGAATGAGGAAAAACAATGATTGATTCTTCAAATGGTTTTTCTAATTAATGGCGATAAAATAAGACTTTTACAATGTGTTTATTGTGAACGCTCATACAGCGGCATCACGGTAAACATGCTAAATATTGTTTAGCTCTCAAGTTGACGTTTTCATTGTAACCTTCGTATGGACTACAGAGGAGAATAAGCTTTAAGGTCACTCTGGTTCAATAAATCAAATGGTAACATTTCTGTTTTTGTAAATAGTTCCCTTGTAAATGTCCAGTGTCTTGTTTAAATGTTAATGAGCGTTTGGGAACACACAATTTTGCACCCCATCCTTTTTGGTCCATGTGAGAATTCAATCAGGTTGTGCAGAGTTTAATGAATCCCTACGGGGAGGCTGGTTGCAGCCAAAGGAAGCAGCCATCCATGCATGAACGTGTATTCTCATCCTGCCTGTACGACATGCCATTGACTTTCCTCCATTGTTGTTCAGCTTTTCAGAGAGTCCAACTGTACAGCGGGGAAATGCCTGCTGTATTACACTAACATCTCTGTTTCAGAGCTGCCCATGGCCCCAGAGGAGTCATCATGATGATTTCTTCCCCTTCGCCAACTGGAGCAAATCTGCCCAGCTTGGCTAATTGTGACTGATGTTAATTATAGGATGTGTGCCTTTGTTCGCAGTGGTGCCTGCCGTCATGGCGATTTGTGTCTAAGCAGGAAACACTAAATAAACACTTGGAGTCGGATAAACAAAACAAATGTAAACAAATTCAATAGTTGCAGACGGAACGTGTAAATCCCCATGGATATTTTATGTAACTCATGGCCAAAGATTGTAACACACTTAGGCCTGTTAGATACTGATTCTGTTAACATTTAAACATTGGCCGAAACCAAAGTTTGTTTAAAAAATATTCTTAATATGGTGGATGGCTGACACTTCATAAGCTTTGACTAACGTTACACTCTCTGCTAGCAACACATTGTAATTGTTCTTGTCATACCATACATTTCCTGAAACCAGATCCATTTTTGGCCCAACTGGTTAAGGAATCAGAGCTATGCATTATTACCCAATACCACATGTTGGGTAGTGCTGTTACTAATAGTTGGCAGTATGCGTGCAACTCTATTTACATTGAATCTATCGAGATGTTTTTGAGCTGCAGTGACTTTCCCTCTTTTTAAGTCAGAGAGTTCAAATCATCTCACGTTTGAAAAACCCAGATTTTGACATATTCCAGCATCCGAAGCGTGCAACCCCATTCCCTGGAGGTCTGTTGGACATATTGAGGAATGCCAGGTACAGGCAGAGGCTGCAGGGGGGCAGGAGGAGGGGCAGGAACATCTAATCGGACATAATTAGAGGCTTGAGTTTGCTGCCGGCGCGGCGGCAGCACGTGTGAGGTTTCACATGTAGCCGTTAAAACTCTGCCTCCACGTGCACAATGCTGCAGATGTGAATGAATGGGACTTGAATTAACTCCTATGCCATATTGTATCACTTATTTAAAAAAAAATTTAAAGGTTTTAGCTTAAAGGTAAACAAATTCCTCTTTGGTGGTCCATCATTAAATGTATATGCTAATTATGTTGTACTTTTTTTTGTTACCCGGCTTTTAAATGAAGGCTGAATCCCAAAGCTGGATCTTTATTATAGACTTTTTTATATGGATCTTTTTACACAGACTCCATCATTTCACAAGTGCTACACTGTCACTTTTAAATTAGACTTGGGGGAATTCCTAGTTGCATACCTCAAAGCCCGTCAAACTTTGCATTTTCTTTCACATGTGCTGCCTACAGAAGCCATAAAATGAAAAGACAGGCTGATGACAGGAACTTAAAGTCATCCATCATAAGTGTGTTTAACTCTTTTAGTCTTTATGCGAGTAGATTATGCATACACTTAAATGTGATTGTACATGTGAATCAAAGAGGAATGAAACCACTTGTGACACCCGTTATTGAGAAGACGCTATAGGAGGTTATACAGTATTACTTTGACGTGACTAACGTTTGATGTATCTTTGACATCTGAGGATTTCAAACATGTGCATTAGTTTCTCAGTTTTGGAAGATAACAAAACAAGTCCATACGACCGAAAGGGAAACTACTACAGCAAACTAAAGGCAACTACTTTTTGATTTGTTCAAATCTCCATTTCCTGTGACTGACATGCTAACATTATGTTTTTACCTCCATTTCATTCTTACTGACACCAGAGAATGCATTATGGAGATGAATACCCGGAGTAAAAAAAAAAAAAACAGTAATCTATAGACTACTGTATATTTAAACAAAAGAGGCAACTTTTTTCTTTCAAAAATCAACATTGCATTACTGTCAATCCTCAACTGACTGAGAAAAGACCCTCGGTATGGTTATGTCTTGCTGTTTGACCGCAGCAGACGGTCACACTTTGCCCATCTATCCAACACGCATATTATAGCCTACTACTTCCTGTTTTTGTTTCGCAACAAATGAAAATGTAATTACGGCAAATGTGGATTTAAAACCATTTTTTCCCTTTCCCCATACTTAATCAGATTGCCTACTTAGACTTGAATATTGGCCAATACAAAAAGATATGATTGTAAAAGTGTTTGGTGACAGTTAGCTAGCTTTGGCTGATGCTACAATCTCTTTTAGCAGTCCTCCTCTTCATCGACACTATAAAACAGCGTTTTCCATTTACAGCCTGAAGAGATATTATTACTCGAGGCTTCTGGAGAATAAGAAACATGTCAAATATGCAAACATAGGCTACGGCATTGGCTCAGTCCATTGACTGGAGTACTCTACGATGCCCAAATCTGAATATTAGACAGCAGGCCTATAGGACCTATTTCTGAAACTGGTAGGCCAATCCTTTACATTTTCTCACAGAATATCTGATACTTGTATTTGATCAACTCTATCTGTAATCATCAATTACAATTCAACATTCCAGACACAAACTTGAAAATCCAAAATTCACAGTTAAAAATCTAACGAGGTAATAAAATATTGTACATTTAAGCCGTTAAGAAAGAAGAATAGAGCGTTGATAGTGTCACTGCAACGTTGAACTCTAAACCATGAGGTTGAAGTTTAATCATGGTGAGCACTGACATTAATTACAGCCTTGCTCAACATCTGGAACAGCATCCATAAACATCACTTCACCACGTGGAGCAGCCAGCTGTGAAAGAGCCTATCATGGCAGCCTGTGCTTCCTGCCTCCTCATCTTTAGACACAGAGGACGACCTCTGCATTGTGTATGCCCCTGGGCACCCATTCATTAAGCCAGCTAATGAGAGGAATAACAGTTATTTATTGCGAGGATACCATCAATTTCAGAAGCAGTAAAAGGGAATCAGATGATTTTGTTAAGCTGGCCTACTGAAGCAGGTGCACTCACTCCAAATGTATAAAACTCACCTGGATTATATTATCATGTTGGCTAGTGTTGGGTTTGGAAAGGATAGCACACATGCTCTTATGATAGAAGATACAAGAAGTATAAAATAATATTTAAAAAATCAAAAGGTTTTGACATAAGTCAGTGTCAGTGCTCTGGTAAAGTGTTCAGGAAGGTGTTAAATTTGTCTACCTTATTTTAAGAGTTTAATATTTGACTCGAGGTGAAACATCTCTTAAGGTGCCCTAACAGTCATAAAAAGGTTCCTGTCATTGACGTAAACTCACCTCGGCGACGCCAAACCGCAGACACGCCACCAGCAGCGCGAGCAGCAGCTGGACCCACGAGCTCATCTTGCTGCCCAGCCTCGAGCCTCGGACCGGGCATTTATGGAAGCGCGAGAGTGCCTCACTCCTCAGCACTGCGCGCGTGGGGACAGCGGCTCGCCCTTTAAAACTGCGCGCGCGTGGACGGCTCGTCTCCCTCCCTCGCGGTCGTCTCTCTCCAGCAGAAGAGATATCCGAAAAAAACAAAGTAGAAGAAAAGAAGAGGGAGAAGACCAGCGGCCACAAAGTTTCATGTGTTGAAATGAAATCTCCAGTAAAATGATCAAAATCCAAAGTTTTTTAATTCACGTTTCTTCAACGTGATGTTGTCTTGTATTTCTCCTCGAGCAAGAATTCTCTCTATTCTCTCCTGTAATGTGCAAGAATATTGCAATAATTACAATCGAAAGAAGAATTCATGACATTTCCAAACATCAGGGGTCCATACTTGACAAGATGAAACTTTCCAGGACGCTTACAAAGTAGGAAAACTTTGAATCATGCCGATTTTGTCCTCTTTCTTTGCGATAATCAATTGAAAATCCACTTAAGTTCTCTTTTTTTCCAGTAATGAATGGTCTCTTTCAACGTGGTGTCTCCAGAAGTCTGAAATATATGGTCAGCTCTGTAGTTTGCCTTCCTCTTCTTCCAAGGAGTCTTATCAATAAGCAGAGCTCTGTGTGGCTCGGTGCGCCTCAGCCCTGGACCTGCCTGATTACGCAGTGCCGATGATGATGATGATGTTGGTGGTGGTAGTGGTGGTGGTGGTGAGGGTGAGAGCAGATTTCCAAGAGTACTCTCCTGTTGGTCTGTTCCACAGTATCTCTCTCCCGCCCCCTGCCTGAAGAATGGGTGATAATCTGCACACAAAGGGTCCACAAACGCCTCACACCAGCTCTGAGCAATATTTCCTCTGTTGTGAATCATTTATGCAGATATTTCTGAAGGCTGGGCCAACATGTGGGTTTGTCTGTAGATCTGAATGGTGTTTTCTGACCACATGATCTGAAAGTATGATCAGTTCTGATCATATAAATGTCAGTGTAAAAGAGCAGTGGTCATTCATTAGCCTGCATTTCAGAGTGAGTTATTATAACTTTATTTAGTTCAAGATTTCATACCAAATCATTTTCTGCAGGTAACTAAATGTGACTTTATTTTGTTGATTAATCTTAGAATATTGTGAAAATGAAAATTAAATCAAATTAAATGCAATAGTCAAATGCTACTCAAACAATTTAAAACACAATTTATAGAGATATAAGTCAATTATAACTTACCTTTACAACTTTTAAATACGTTTATGGACTCGTAGTGGTGTTAGACTTTGAACACAGCTCTTTAAAAATGAAACACTGTCCTATTGAAATAAAGAATCAACATGTTTTGCACACATTATCATTTTCTGCACACCAAATACTTTTGGAGACTTGACTTTTAACATCTAAAGTATTTACTTTTACCCCAGGATGTCATTAAATGCAGCATTAAAGGTCACATATTATCCTCCTTTTCAACCAGTTTAATAAAGTTCTGTGAAGTGTCTTGCTCAAAATCCACTCTGATCCTGTATTTTATCATGTCTGTAAACCCCTCTATTTCAGCCCTGCTCAGTACAGGCTGTTTCTGTGTCTGTACCTTTAATGCAAATGAGCTGTGTCTGACCACGCCCCCTCTCTGGAAGGGCTTGGGTGGCTCCAGCTTTCTCACTCCATGCCCAGTTGTTTACGGTGAGAAGGCAGACTCAGAGGGCAGAACAAACACCTAGCTGTGGGAGTGTCACAACTGGGGGAGAGATTACTGCTCTTTGTGATGTCATAAAGGGAAAATCTCCAAACGGCCTGTTTGAGCACACATTTTCTGAAAAGTGGAGCAGGCAAAAGATGGAGAGGATGGATTTTCTCATTATTGGGGGGTTTGTAGACAGACTATGGACACACATTAGTGCCAAGTGTAGTTTGTATAATATGTGACCATTAGGTTTAAATACAGCACTTTCCAATTGTAATAAAGAATACACAATATTTCATAGCTTTATCCAAAGAATACTATGATATTTGATAATATTACACACATGGTCATTTCCGCATTCCAACTGTTACTTTAAGTTCTTCTTGTGTATTAATGGACTTTTGGTTAAAAAGGTCTTTGAATGCAGCTTTTTGACTTGTAATGGAGTTCTTCCCATTTAAATAAATGATTTTCAATAAATGATAGGCTACCTCACCTCCTCTATCACTTATTTACACATTTCGGCATTTCTTTTGGTCAGACTTTAATTTATGATCTTAATTAACAAAAAAAAAGTGAACATCATTTTTTTAACCCTATCTAGTGTTATTCGAAACACATTTCTTGGTACATTTATGGACATTTACTTAAGTAAGCTTTAAATACAGCACTTTTTATTTTCACTGTTAACGGATATACAACATTTTATGCATCTGTTTTAGAGCTAATAAGATGAAGCCAACCCCTTTACAGACACATTCTGGTTGAAATGTATGAATAACAACTACCCTGTCATTAATATTGATGGCTTTAAATTAACATCTTGTGAGAATTAGTGCCCTTTTTTTATTATCATGAACAGTGAAAATGTATTGATCTGAGTTTAACGCATGGCCATATTGTCCTGTTTAAATGTATCTGAGTTTATAAACGCACATACACTGTTTTGCTTCAAAAATAATTATGTTAAATACAAGATCACTTAAGCTAGGTCAACTTACTGTATATGAATTACCCACGATCGTAAAGTCAGAGCATTGCGTAACAGACCTTTATTCTTGGACTATTGCTGGAGAGGTCACAGGGATAGTTGCCATGCCAACTGACTCCTCTTGTTACCTCAGCATCACTGCTAGCCAGGCTATCAGGACTCAAAAGGTGTTTCTAAATATCACCCAAGTTATTCTCAGAGTGCTGACCTTTGATGGTCGCTCATGTTTAGAGAACATTTGTGAACAATGCCTGGCGGTGACTTCTGCGTGTTCAAACTCAGACGACCCAGGACCAAATATAGTCTGCAAGCCAGACAGACAATCAGACTTATAATAATAAAATGTGACATATGGAAAAAGCAAAGAGTTTTTATCACTGGGAAATAAAAAACGTAAAGTTGAAGCACATAAAACAACAAAACTGCTCAATATATTCATACCTTACCCATTCTGACTAAAAGCATTAGAGACAATATCCTGACTCAAACTGTTCCATACTGTAGCTACATGAACATTTTCCCCAGAGTCAGTTAAGTCTTTTCTTCCAGTTCAATCATGGCCCAGTGAATAATAGGATGCCATTGTTTTTCTAACAAGAGTCAATGGAGGAAACAGCATGAGCTATGGAGCTATATTTACACACTGTTTCATATTTGCACGTTTGTCCAAGGCCCCTGGTAAAGTGGACTAACAATTGGGACTGTGGACACCAATGCAGACCCACGCTAAAGATCAAATCATATGACCATGAACAAATAAAAAAACTCTTACTGTACTAATCTTACTGTATTAGTAGAGATAAAAGCTAACTGTTCTTTTTATTCTAAAGTGACATGACCTTGATTATAAATCATAAAAAAATGAGCGAAATATAGACATTTGCAACTAATATGAAACCCTCTTAAGCTGGTTTGCATCCTAATAATCAGAAGGATCTCAGTTTGGACACATTAAAAGGTTCTCTAAGCTGGTCATGGAGTTCCACAAGGTTTGGCCTTATATATTTCTGGAGATATATCAGGTTGCCTTCAGCCTTCAAAATATAAAATATTGTCAGGAAACATTTTACAAATATTCTTGTTATGCAGATGATACTGCATTATACTGATCAATTAAGGCAGATAAAGAAAAATAATCTTTGTAAATAATTTAATAATGAGTACGGTCTGGGCTGCTCTTTTTGGGAAGTGTCTTGAGATAGCATACAGTATATACACTATACAAATAATGATTGATTGATTGATTGATTGATTGATTGATTGATTGGGCCAAACTGTGACAGACACACATTATCTCCTAAATTCCACTAAGAATTCTGGAAGGTCAGTTTGATCAGGACGTGTCCTTCAACTCCCACATAAGAAATTATATTTTCTCCTATATTAGCTTTTCTATTTGGTCAAATCTGCTTTACATTAAGTGTCAGGATTTTTGCTTCCTAAATAAAGTTATGGCAATGAATTGTGTATCATTGGCAGGGGTGTTATGCAGGAACCCGTCCTGAGTTGTTAGTGTGTTTGAGGAGAAAGAAGAGAGATGAAGGAGAAGGAGGATGAGGAGAAGAGAACCGCTTATGACTAGAGGTAGGGATTTTCCCACTGGGACCTGCTTCAGTTCGCACTGTGGATTTTCTTGTTGACGCACACACTCACACCTGCAGCTGTAACATCTCACCACAACCCAACCATCGACAGCCATCCATCATTTCTACAGAGGAGACAACTTTAAAAAAAAAACACACACACACACAAAAAAGTACTGGACATGCACCAGTAACTAGTTTTTGAGTGTTTGACAAAAACAGATGAGTCATAGCATGTAAGTAAAATTCTGCCAATGTAGAAATAACTGCACACAGTCTTGCACATGTGGAAGAACTGTAGTGTGAAGGAAATCACACCCCCTCAAATACTGGCACACACACAAACACACACACACACTGTCCTAAGCTCATAACCAAATTTCACCATGAACAGAGTACAGAGGGCCCTCTTTGTGGAACAATCGAGTGAGAAATGACAGCACACGCTCAAATATTTAAGAGCTTTTCAGAGGATCCGGAGAAGGTCAGAGCACCCTGAACTAATCTCCTATCGAACAATGATGCCATTTGATTTCCTGCGTTTTCTGTCTCTGGCTGAAAAGCTTCGCTGGTTAATTTGACGCAGTAATTGCAAAGTTGTGTCCTCATCTCCCGGTCGGCTGCCTGAGATAAAAAACATCCATCTACTGTATTTGTGCAGTTCCTAGGGTTTGTGTACGTGGACGCTGATGTGCACTTATGTTGCTGCTGCCACACGATTCAGAGTTTGGAGAGGGGGACCATTGACCCTCGATTAGTCGTGGGGATAGACTCTCTGCAGCGCGTGTCTGGGAGATAATAGAGGATCATGTAGACCAAATGGACTAATGGGAAGTTATTAGTTGGCCCCTCGAGCCTCAAGTATGACCGCTGGCCCTGGATCTCAGGTTTCCAAACCGCAGGAGGAGGAATGTGGCCAAAACAGATCAAACAATGAAACAGGGATGGATCCAGAACCAGAAACCAGAAGCTTACATATTTATTACAGCAAGCAATCGTAAAATACTCTATTTGTACTCCATCTCTACAGATAGATCAAGCACATACACAATCATAATACAGCTTGAGCGTATATGGTGATTTGTAGAGCCATTTTTTAATGTTTATGCATATTGTATGTGTTCATTTTGCTATATCATAAAGACTATTTGGATCAAAATCATATTTTGGGGGATTTATTATTAATCTGATAAAGATCGCAAAAGACTCCTGTGGCAAAGTTCACGTATGTCAAACAAGAGACCACAACAATGATCTTTAACTGTTTCTGTCCATTATTGTGTGTTCTTGAGTTAATTTCTTTTCTCTTATACATCCATATTTTGGCAGGAAGGAGCAGAGTTTTGGCTGCGTTCATTATGACAGAGTTAAAGCAGCTCAAACTCTTCATGTCTCAGCAAGGATCTGTCAACGGCAGCTAACGAACGAGTCTGAATGAGAGAGAGAGATTGACAGCAAAGAATTGTTGGAATGCACTCTATTGAAACAAGGCCGGAGAGAGAGAAGGGAAAAGTATAGGAAAGGAAAGACAGACAGATAGATAGACCGACAGTGAGACATGTTTGGTGACAGGACACATAAAAGCCCCCCAAAAGGCTAATAAAAAGCCAATGTAGCCCATCTATGTCAGGGAGAAGGAGCTTAGACTTGTCTTTTGGCAAGCACAGAGTCAAGTCCTCTCTGGACAGGAGCCAGCAGCAGGACCCTCTGATGTAGCAAGTGAAGCTAATTAAAAGGCATGTAAGTCTCACAGCTGATTCATTCAGAAGGCATCCTTTAGCTTACTCCAGCTAATGCTCGCTGAGGTCATAGTCGACCCCCATTGTCCTTGTGTTTAAGATTAAGTAAATCGCAGTGGGGATATCTGAGCTTAATTCTTTATCTTAAAATATGATCCAGCTTCACCAAAATTGCAGATTTAAATTGTGTGGGGGATTTTGCATTTTGGTTAATGCAGAATAATAAGAGAGGTCAGGAATATTCCACTCTGCCTTCCTTCATCTTCTGGTCTGATAATCAAAACATTCATCTAATACAGTGCCTGGTATCTCTCTCTCTTTCCCCTTCAAAAACTAAGCTGTTCCACTTAGAGCCCCCCCAATAGTCCTGGAGAACTTTGGCTGTGAACATAATTTATGTATTTGCAGCGTGTTGGTTGGTTTCAACTTTCCCTGCGCACTAATGTTTTTGTTGCATGTTCTGTAGTTGTGATTTCATTTAAAACATGCATTTGCATCTGCAGTTGTTGTTTTACCTTATGGAAATCCTCTGGGCCATGGCAGCGATCTTCCCCTTTTTGCCCCCCCCCCCCATGAAAAGGCATATCTGAACTTTATCAACTCCTTCATACAAACACAAGCAAATGCACAAGCAATGAAATCATGCATTAGGCCATTCAGCCGACGCAATGTTAATCTTATTGGAAAAGTTGCAGCTTGTAGTCTGTAACTGACAGTACTGAATTTTACTAGGTGTCATTAATAAGCCAAAATATTAGCATGAGTTTGGGCATGTTTTCTCGGTGGACTGATCAGGGCGAAAGTGACGTTTCATGGAAGCACACCTAAAATGTAAGTGCCCTGGTATATTGTTGAAAAAGAACCTGACTCTCCTATTAAAGTCTGTCCCATTGTTGCTATTGTTGTTGTTGGCGTAACCAGTAAAGTTCCCACAGTGATTTTTTTTTGTGGTATTTTTTTCTGATTTTTCTCTTCAAAACAGCTTCAAGGGTGAGAGAGATTATTGATCAAAAGAATGATTTTCTTTGTAAAATCACCAAATTCTGTATTCTCTCTCAGTCTTCTCCAAAATGTTCTCCATGTTCTGTTTTCTGAGAAGGGCCAGACCGAGCTGTTCACACTGTGTCAGCATTTTATTTCCCCATCATCTGTTGGATGTGGGATCTGCTGACGAGGACTATATGAAGAACACCAACAGATCGAGTGAAGATGGTCCACACTGCGCTGCAGAAAATAAACACCTCCATGAGGAATGCCTGGTTTTGTTCAGCTCCAAGAGGAGCAGCAGCATTCCTCTGCCAGCCTCCCCTCCCCTGTCCCCTCACAGGGGACTTCCCTGCTCCTTACTGTACTCACACTATTCTCCAATGAATACCACACAGGCACTCATTTACTGCAAACAGCTTACATATTAATAATTGTGACTTTTACCTCTCTCCTGTAAAGCTGGAGTCAATTTAGTTTCACTCTGAAAGCCTTTTTGATCTTCAAACAAGCACTCCAATACAAGCACTAGTCATCTATAGATACAACATTTTAAGGTTTTATTAACTCTAATAAGGTATGATTTCAAACCTGAGAGGAGAAGGTTAACAGAAAGCTATGTTACAAAGGAAAAACAAGTATGACAAACCACACACATTTACTTGAAATTTACTTGATTTTAACATAATTCTCTAACTGGGCGAAACTTTTGATTGGGTGAAAAAAACGCAAGGTTACAATAGGTTAAATGTTTTAAATTAAACAGTTTCACAAGCATTTGTATTACAGATAACTGCAGCAGTTATAAGACATGACTTGATGTCCCCGGGTCATATAGTCAGGTGGAATGCAGAGGGCCATGGCTTAGTTTTGCTTGCGATGAGGTGAAAGGGGTCGATGTCTCAGACAGATATAGACATAAGTCTACCGAGATTCATCACATAACAGACAGAAATAGAGAAGGAAACAGAATTAGAGCGGGCGCAGTTGAGCGGGATTACAGGTGTATTTGTAACGGTCAATCTAAAAATGCCTCCGTGAACTTTGTCTTGCTTCGTTTTTTTTCTTTTTCTTTTTCAGTGAAGTGTCTGAGCCTCCTCCCAGTCGTTCCTGTTTACAAGGTTACTTCCTGATGACGTTGTGCTGAGTGTGTCATCGTCCGTCATCTGGTATTCCTCTCAGAAACTAGGACCCCTGTGTGTGTGTGTGTGTGTGTGTGTGTGTACAGCGTGTGGGTTGGCATGTATAGCCTTCTTAAACGATCCTGTCCTAATTCATTCATTCCACGGACAGAACTCATACAACAAATACACATATACTTCTGATTGAGGATTGTATTAACAATCCTTTGGGTTAATTTCCTAAACCTGTGGACCTCATCTGTCCTGCCTGCAGGTTACACATGGCCACATCCTGCAGCAGAGGACATGACATTGTTCTTCATGGAATGACTCATTTGAAATTGTTTATCTTACCGTCATAAACTGACCGTAGTAACCTAAGACAAAAATACTAATGTCTCCATTTTGATATGAGAAAAAAAACAACAGAGTTTTAAATAGTGAGATGAGTCACTTGCATTAGTAGCGTGTAGAGTCACATGTGGTGACAAGTTGTCTTTAAATATCTGATGTATCGAGAAGCATTAAAATGACAACAATTTCTCAGATTCCCTGTTTCTATAACCGGTAATCCGACATCATAGAAGCATTATACTGTATACTGTTGAGAAGTAAACTTGATACAACACAAGCATGTGTAGCATCCAAACATCAGACCAACCAAAAAGTGATAGAATATGGTTCCTTTTTGCCAGATGATGAGATGATTATGCTCAGGTCAACAATTCATTACAATATTACATTTAGTAGCATTTCACCATTCTATAATTCAGTCAAATATATTAAATATTTCAAATTTGTGGGCGTATATGTCCATCACATTATTTAATACAACTATGCTTTATCATTTCGGAAACCATAGTTTGACATTCTGTTTTCATTCTTGCACTAAACCACACGATGGCTTCCACTGCAAGATGATACCCATAAGACATTGTATTTTGTTTTAAGTATTGATTGACTTGTTGAGTTTGTATTGGTTTATAAATGGACATTGGTCTTAGAGAACACAAAAACTAAACATTAGGCATTTTGGAGCTCTTTTCCGTAATTTAAGCACCTGCTCTGAGAGGCTACTCGCATGCCTACTGGTGATATCTTCTTCTTCTGCCATATAAATCTGCGTTAGGTCTGTTTAAGGTGAAAATAAAAACTTTAAAGATCCACTGAAAAAGACATAAAATACAAGGTCAGGTAGCGGCAGGTAATTATTGTGACACACCCTGGCTTTTCGTAATTTGGAAGTGCTTTCCTTTGTTGCTCTGCCATGCAGCTGCTGGAAAAGTTAAAAATCCTTATAGCGCAATAAATTACACAGACGTCAAGTCCTGCGCTCAGATTCTTGGAAGGCTTTAATACGGAGAGAAAGTGTGCACACCTGCAAACCACAGCCACACGGTTCACGTTCTGCACAAACATGCATGTGTGCACGTGCACGACCACTTACTGCAAATCCCCATACATGCCTGCAAATACATCAAGCATCACACACTCTACGGCAAACACACACCTTCATCTGTACTGTATCTCGCACATACTCGGGAGGAAGTTTTAAAAACTTCGGTTGTAGCCTGTAATCAAAGCGAACAGTCAGGCAGGCCCAGACAGCACAACACTGGCGCAGAGGGAAAACTCAGTGAATACCGAACTGCATCTGAAAATGCTTTAAAAATCTCTGCCATAACCTGCTAATTACTTTACAGAGGAAATTACTTATCAGATGGATTGGGGATGTGAACAGGAGGGCAATAGTTCTGCTCTATATCACTGAGGTTGATATAGAAAAACGGGTTTAAACACAAGCATAAACATTTCTTTATGAAAATATGACGGAAACCTTATCTTTTACACTAAGCCATGTGTTCTTTTTTTAAAGAGGACCAAAACAATAATTTGTTTTTTATGCTAAGTTATATAATCGGTCTAATGAAATAAGAAGAAAATAATTAGCAGCTGTACGTTGCCAACATAAGTACTGCCATGGTAACAGGATTAGTGATTAGAGCAGACAGGTACATGTGAAAAAGGGAGGAGAATAAAAGGCCATAATGGTTTCACGGGAGGAGAGGAAATGAGAGGAGTGGTGCTAAATGAGAGGGTGAGAGCGGTGCGTTAGTTGTTAAAGAGCTAGGGAGAGTGGAAACGGGGAAATCCAGGCTTTACCTCCCAGGAGAGAGGGGAGGAGGGAGTGGTGGGAGGCTGGGGGTAGCGGGCGAGAAGACCTGCGAGCGGCTCCCAACTGCCAACTGATGAGGGTCGTTGAGTCCAGAGTCCCTTGGCGTCTGCTTCAGCCATGATTTCCATCCCCTCCTACTCAAGATACAATGAAAATTGTGTCTGGAAACAATGCCATCTGCAGAGACAGAGTGGGAGAAACGGTGGAGTGCCCCAGTTCAGCTGCACGGCAGCCTGAGTCGAGGATGTGATGTCTGGACGACTACAACAGAGCGGTTGTACGAGGCCTCTGGCAGGGGAAGGGGATCTCTATGGTGTTTGTCTGCATTACACTGTGTTAGTCTGTCAGATTGTTTTCTTTTTCTGATAATGTAAAATGTTGGTCTGTTGGCACAATACAATGCACAGCAAAGCCATATGTCTAATTTTACGCTAAATTTCATCAAAATGCCCAACAAAAAAAAAAACTGCTTTATGTCTCTGATTATTCAAAGCTTTGAATTTCTTTTTTTCTCTTGCAAGGAAGCAAATAATACTATTGTATGTAGCCATCTTCGCATCACCCATCGATTTGTGGACAAACATTTTCAAGTCTTGGATCTCAGAAATTTTAACCTCATCATCTTTGTGTTTTAGAGCTTTAAGTTGATGTTTTCTGATTTCTTAGGAGAATCAGTTAACATCTGTCTGAAAGGAGTGGTTTCTGCAGTTTGGACTTTTCACAAATTTGCTACACCATATAGAAGCCTTATAGTCTACTACCTCAAAAATAAAATACAAAATAAAATATTAGGCATTATTGGATAAGACCTTTATAGTGACTGGAACCATAAAGGTATTAGGGTAATGTTTCCTGAGTGATTTACTCACAGAGTTCAAACTTATTTTTGCGTTCATTGGAATGCAAAGTTTATACAATTAGAATACAGCAAACACTTCTATTTTATACTTGTGGAGTCAGAGATCAGGAACGTTCATACAGGCTTAAAAGCTCTCTCTCAATAATGTTACAATGAAACATAAACCGGATATTTCTCTTCCTAAGTTTCTTTCTGGACTCACATGGCTTGGACAGCAGCTGTCTTGCATGCCTACTCTCTCTCTCTCTCTCTCTCTCTCTCTCTCTTTCTGTTTAATTTCCCCTCCTCATCCTGCCTCTCCTCTCCCTCTTCTTCCTCTTCCCTCCTCTGGGTTTGTTTGTTCTCCCTCAGCTCCCAGGTGTTTTCCTGCACTGCTCTGTGTTCCGCTTAAGCACCTCTTCCGTTCTGACTCAGGTACAGTTTACCGATGCCCCCCCCCCCCTCCTCCCCCACCTCCCCCCCTTGTGTCAATACACAACACATCGATCGATATACACACACGTGAATCACAGTTCATATAGTTAAACCCACACAGAGCCCCCCACAGCCCCATCACACACACACACACACATAAAAACCAAATTCCTACACACACACACACACACACACACACACACACACACACACAAACACACAGCCTTATTCCTGCCTCATCCAACAATAACACCACAAACCTTGCTTCCTGTGCGTGGGGGAACAATAGTGGGATAGCTTTGATGGTCAGAGGTAGTTTGTTGTAGATACTCCCTTATCAGCCCAAACATCACCACATCAGTTATGGATCCTGGCAGCATCCTTCTGTAAGGAACAGCTTTATCCTCAACCAGCGGCCGGATGTGTGGATGTATGGATGACCTGAAATTGTTTAAACAGACAGCATATAAAAATGACTTGTTTCTAAGTGTTGTCTTATGAGCTCCAAGTGATATTAACATTATGTGCTTATTTTTATGAATAAAACGTTTGCCAGTTAAATGTAAAGGTTTTTGTTTTACTATATGTTGACCAATCATTCAGGCCTACTTTAATTCTGTATTCTCCATTCTCTGGTTCTCAGAATCAGAATCAGAAATACTTTATTAATCCCAGGGAGAATTTCAGTCTCACAAATAATATCAATACAGAAAAAAGAGAGTCAAGAATCGTGGAAATATAATTGAACTGCTCCTTACTCAATGTAAAATGCAAGCAAAATGAATTCCCTTGGTTATAATCTTGAGCGTATGAAATGCATATCAAATGTATACAATAACAACCACAAACGATGAAAACCCAAATTACTGTCACCACCAAAAAGCATCACTAGATTTACAAACTACTTCCCCTGTGAGAAAAAAAACATCCGCAGCTCTTGTCGAGTTAACTGTTGAAGTTAACAAGCGGATTCAGGTAACGCTACAATGGAAACAGCACTACACAATTTCTGCTAGCTAGCAGCTACCTGCCAGATGTGGCTAACATTAGCGGATAACAGATGTGGCTTATTTTCCGCTATAAGGTCAGCATCGAACCACTTACTGGAGAAGATTAATGCTAACTTGTTAATGGCTACAAGCTCATTTGAAGATGCTTCAGGAAATAAAATTCCTAGCTAACATAGTTTAAAAGTTTGGAACAAACATATTTAATGTACTTCTGTTAGCCCGTGTCACATTTTTAAGGAAGTGATAGATGTTAGCAACAGCCGTTGTCTAAAGGTATTTCATTGGTTATTACATAAATTGAAATATGACAATTTTTCCCTCCAGATTTTTGCTCAATAACCTCGTGTTAAAGTGCATAAATGCTAATCGTCAGGGATCCTACAGGACCTACAATCTGGAAAATAGCTTGTAAGTCCTGGCAGCGTCTCCATCAATTCGCCCCCAGTTCCTAAATGCAACCCCTGTCCCTTCTGTTCATTCTTCGCACAGTGTACCCTCTGGTGGCCCGTGTGTTTTGTGTACATGTGTGTCTGCGTATCACTATGGAGCCCCGTCCTGCAGCAGCTGTGTGTGGCTGTGTAAGTATGTGTGTGAACCCTGCTGCGTGTGTGTCCTGCGTGGGAGAAAGGAGGCGATGAGTCATAGCACACATACCGCCAGGACACAACAGCTCCCCCTGTTGCCACGGCAGGGGAAGCCCCGGCGGTGTGGGTGTATTGTCTGGGAGAACAGAGGCGAGCGTGACATCATAGGACATCTCTCTCCTACACCCGTCAGTGAAGGAGGGAGGAGGAGGTGACAGGTGATGGAAGTCGTTCTTTTCTTTTCTTTCTTTCCTGCTAGATGTGTTAAAGTAACAAAACAATTACACACAGACAGGCCTACAGCTTGTGATCAAATGTCTGATTTAAACCTGCACAAAGGTGACTTTTATGACCCTTGGGTGTGAAAAATAAACGCTGTAATGTCATTAACTGTGTTTCAGATTGTCAGATGCATTAATCTAGGGTTTCAGACAAATCATTATTTCACTCTTCTTAATTTCCTCTGCAGAAACAGCCTCTTAAAGTCTCAGAGGCCACCAGCTGAATGGGTCTAATGTAGGGT
Organism: Labrus bergylta; assembly: GCF_963930695.1. Classification (NCBI taxonomy): domain Eukaryota; kingdom Metazoa; phylum Chordata; class Actinopteri; order Labriformes; family Labridae; genus Labrus; species Labrus bergylta. Next base: position 7,686,742 of record NC_089210.1, on the reverse strand, counting down.
AATAAACATTAGATTTAAACAGACACATGCCACAGTGTTACATTTCATTTTGTTGCATCTGTTTTTGTGTGAAATACTGTTCCCACAGTATGTCATCATGTCTGCTTCCATACAGGAAAATGTTAATTAAGCAATGAGTAAACATTTAAGCATTTGCATTTTTTTTTATCCAAGCGGTGAAATCAAAAACTATGTGCCTGCATGTGTTTTTGTAAGTTGTGTGTAAGTGTGAAACCATGTTTATCACCCTTCAAGCCTGTGTAGCTTTGTTGTACGGCGGCCTAGTTCGGTAAGACACTCTCACACACACACACCGTTTATATACACAAGGACTGGACCCGCGCACACGCATCAACTCATTCGCTCACTCTAACACATGCACATGTGCGCACATGCAGCAGGGAGAGGAAACTGCAACACAATGATAAGGTCTGGGAACACAATGGGCTCAGCAGTGCACAGACAGAAGCCAGGACCAGTTTAGCTCAGAAAGGTCAACAAGCCTCTCCAAGCTTTCATTCAGTTCCCCTACTTATTATTGTTCAACGTTATAGTGATTACTCTGATGGCCTTTATTTTGCAAATGTGGGAGCCATCCGGAAATACCAGTGAAATATAAAAATCCAGTACTGACCAGAGAGGAGAGGGGAAAGAAGGTTACTTATTTTGGAGGGAGAACTTCTTTGACGTCAAGTTTCCCATGGCCTGGCCCAGCCTTGGAGATCACTGGTCAGGTGCCAATTTAAAGAACAGCTGCTTGTATTCACATTACAGACTGATAATTCCTATCATGATTACAGTGTTATAGTACTACCAGACCAAATATTTTGGGAGTGCTAAAACGTGGTTTCCTGCATGTGTTAAAAAAAAAAAAACATCATGGGAGAAGTTCACAAATGTTTGATTAAAACCTGCAATGAGCTGACAGACTGTCCTCTTAGTACTACAGTGAAATCAGTAGTATAAGCCTTGATTTGCACCGTTGGACAAAAGCTAACACAAGTTTTTAGCCCCTTCATCGGTAACAGTGGCTAGAAAGTTGAACACAGCACAACTAAACTGCTAGCTGTGAAATTAGCTCGGGATTTTCTCAACGTCATCTTGTTTCGATAGTAAATGCAGTAGTCTTACAACAGCTCCTAGCTTACATTAGCCAAGAAGTGTCACACTAAACAATAGGAAAGACAAGAAAGTAAACTGCTAGTTAACATAACATTAGCTCTAGAACTGTTGAATGCTAATTAGCTGAGCTGGAAAGTCTATGTTCAGTGTATGAGTGCTGGAAATGTCAACCTGCATTTAAGATCAGCCTAGTTTGTTGAAGCCTATTATGATTTCAAAAAGTAATGTTTGGACGTACTTTACACATAATTAGTTATAGCATAAAGGTTAGTTCAGCTTTTCACAATTCAAATCTACATGTTAAAGGCATATTTTCAATATAAGGTATCATGTCCCCTTGGTAAATAATGATGGCTTTGTCGTCTTCCGTTACACAAAGTGACAACATGACTACCCTCTCTATTCTGTAATTCCACTGATGCTGCATTGAGACATCAATTCAGCCTACAGAGGCGCCAACCTCGAGGTCCATTATGAGCAAATGTCTGCTTGTTCCTGAAAGTGCTAAAGAAGCAGAGAGTGGGTCACAGCCTTCTTCAAAATGTCAAAGCCCTTACATAATCGCTGCATGTATTCTCTGTCGTGGCACAGCAGCCATATGCCCTCTCACGTCCCTCTCCATCCCTCTCGCGTCTCTGAAGTCTTACAACAGGACAAAAAGGTCAAGACATCAGAGAGAAGAAAATGGATCTGGCAATGTGCCTTACTGTGCAAAAAGTTTAAGCATGCGTAGTCCATTCCCACGAGCAAATACAAATCTGCAGTTTTTTTAAACAACGAGATGATTATCAGAGAATTACGAGTTGCGCCTCAGTTAAGTTCCTTGGACATCCAATATTTTCAGCAATTGCCTGATTGTCTCGAGTCGCCATGTAGCCAGCCCGAATGCATTTCAGACGCATCATGTTATATAAGTCAAGCATGTCTAGTTAATCCTGAATGATTCGAGTACACAGATCTAAGTTGCCTGGGAAAAGTCGACAAACTAATAAAAATACCATCATTGAAACTGAAGACACGAGTATGTCCCCATGTTTCAAACATAAACCAGATTAAACTGGGCTAAATTAAACAGTATGGGAACGCGGTCTAAATGAGATCTGTCGGGATTTTGAGGTAATGGTATCTTGTTAATTTAGAAAAAAAACAGGGTCAAATTTGTATTTTTTCATCAAAATGTAACTCATAATTCCAACATTATTATCTTGTTGATTCAGAAAAAACAGAGCAGATTTTCTTCCCTTTTGTTAATACATGTTAAATCAAGTCTCCACCCAACCTGCATCACCATACCAGACCTATGAAAAGCCTGCCTTCAGGCCTGTCATTTCCTCTTCTCCATCCAAACCAAACCTGTCCTGCTGCAGAGAACAAAGAAAACCTAAATGTGAGTGGAAAATGGACATACACCTTGCCACCATTGTCTTATACACAGATAAAATCATCCAACTCATGTAAAAGAAAATAAACCTGTGACACTCATCTGCATCAGTGCTATTAACATATAATGTTCTATGATCTGGCAGCAATAACATTATAGTTTTGCTCATACACTTCCGTAATTTTGTTCAGTTATAAAAAGATGATCAATTGTGTTTGTAACATTTTTCATAGGCACTCAAGCCTTAGTCTGTCTCTATAAGAACACGGTGGCTCGTGGGCTGCTTGACATTTCAAGCATTACCCTACAACCCCAGAGGATGGCTCAGATCACTGTCATAGTGACTAATGATTAGAAAGTCACATTAGTCATTGTGCATTGTACCAGTTTGTCACCATTTACATTAACACTACATTCCATGAAAAGAAAGTTTTCTTTTATTCTTAATTCAGTGTCTCATGCCAGTAAATTTGACCTCTGGCCAATTAGGTTTTTCCCCCTCGAAAATATTTAACAAACTCCAAAGCAACACAAACCCTCTGGGGACAAACAAAGTTTAAGAAAATGTTTCAGACATCCAAAAACAGCATGATTAAAAACAGAAAACCATGATCCTAGCAGCCATTCCTCCTTAGATTCTAGTTTCTCACCATCTCAAAAAACGTCTTAAGCCCAAATATAGTTCTGCAGCAAAGGGTTACATGTGAACATCTTATCAAAGAGAGATTTGAATATTTATGGAAAAAAATGCATTTCAACGTGTTCAAAAGCAGTAATCTCACCAGAGAGACAGACATTTGGAGCCTCCTTAGTGCTAATGACTGTTTGCTGAAGTTGGAAGCAAACAGTTGCCTGTATTTAAGTGAGACAGAGAAATTCTTCTTAGTCTGAGCCTTTTACTTCTCAAAGCTTTGATGCGTGTGTGTCATGATCATGCACTCACAAAGGAGAGCGAGTAGTATATATATATATATATATGTGGAGTAAATGGAATGTAGAGAAATACAAACGGGCTGAGCGTGTTTTAGCCCATTAACCGCAATGGTTTGCATTACTTTTCAGAGGCAGACCATGAATTTCAGATTGATTTTCTATCAACACACAAATGGAGGAATGCCCAGAAGCTAACAATGGATTATATAAATCTATTCCATGCTTTAAAAAGGAATATAGCCAACTAATGTGAATCAAGTTAGGATGCTTTATAAATAAAGAAGCTTCTAGGAACATGTTTTGTCAATTTTTGCCAGCCCTGAGGACAAGAGTACATCCTAAAAGCCTTTAAGTGTGCATACCATCAATGGTTTTAATCTGCCAAAGACTACACTTGTTTCAGGCGTTCAAATAATTCTAAAAGATCTTTCTGATGGTCTAGTTTGCTTTTGTAGCTTAGAAGCATAAATAATTATTCAACCTTCCCATAAATGTTGAATTGTTAACTCAAAGTGTCTTCATGGTTGTGTATTTCTAGGTTAAATACACATGAAGCTTTACAGGATCTTATTAATCTCTGGAAACGTATGCCAATGTTGAATTAAAAAAAAATACTAGATACATCTGGACACAATCAATTAAGCAAAAACCAACAGGTGTGTAAGTGTGTCAGTGTCTCGTTTCAGGTGGTCCTGCACCAGTGCACATGCATGCCAGTGGGAGGGGATCCATGCCTCATTGTCCATGTGCTATTCACTGGCTCCTTAAAAGCTAATTTCTCCCCCCTTGCCATCTCCAGCCCCCCCATCGCCACCCCTCCTTCTTCCCCTGGCTCTCTGTCTTGTGCGATCAACAATAGCCTATTCTGTGCTGTCCCGTGCGAGCAGAGCCACACCCGAAGCCAAGGCCACGGTGTGAGGGGAGACTGCTGGGCTGAGGCCAAGTGAGCGGGACACTGGTTTGATTCTCGTCTGGGATCGTGGATCCTGCTACGACAAAAGAGGAGAAGTGTTGTTATCTCTTTGGCTGCAAATTCTTTTTGTCATTCACTGCAGTGGTTCCCAAAACCAGTGTCCTGAGGTGCATGGAAAGATTGGAGAGAAGTTCAATTGGTTTGAAAAAAATGGAGAGACTTTTTATTTATTTATCTGTAATACTTAAAATAATCCTCAGAGTAAAGCATTGGTGCCAAGCACGCAAGTAAAAGATAGGGGTCTGCAGAATGCAACCTTAAAAGCAAAGCTCAAAACACAAAGAAGAAGCAGATTGGCAACATTGAAATACAGCAACATCCAGAATGAAATGGGGGCAGATATTATATTAGGATATTTTTCGCCTAAAATCCCAAAACCAAGTAAGTTGTGAGTTTTTTGGCATTCAAGGAAAAATACAGCCAATAAGCAATAAGGTCAAGGGGGTGAAATATTTTTTGATTTAATTAATTTATCATTTGCATCGATTGGCGTCCCATGCACAATTAAAAAACAGGTGGCTTATGGCGCACCTCAACTCCACCTCTTTGTTACTAGACTGAAGTTTGGTTTCGCCCAATCCCAATCTCCACCCACACACCCTAAACACTGCAAGTCAGGTGAGTCATGCATGAGTACTTGAGTCTGTGGGGTCTTGAGACGGTATGAACTATGAGTAATGGGACGCAATATCATACCACTGTCATCACATGTTGCCTGGAAACAAGATACACCATTAAATATGAAAAAAAGTCCACCTCCAGTTGTACTTGGATTTCTTTCATACTGGTGTTTATCCATATTAATAATCACTAAAGTAATAAACAAGGCTTCATACTGTAACTTGAATTTGAATTTTCCCATCATGCCCATGCTTGCTCTAATTTAGTCAACACTCACATATTTCAAGACTGGAATATCAAATGTGTAGATCTCTGTTAATGGCCAAATCCAGTATTCAACAAAGCCATGCAATAACTGAAAGTAAAATGTGTCAAGTCGTGGGGTATTTGATTGATGATGGGGGCACATCAGATCAAAAAGCTTACTTACCACTGGTTACTGTGTAGGGGCATGATTCCTTCCATCTACACAAATATAAATGAGCCATTCTGTCTTATTTTATGCAAGTCTTTTATGTGTCTCACTTCCTGACATTTAACAACACAGCTAACGCTTTGCCACAATACAGGCTCTGATCTCAGCCGGGCCACAGCGCTGAAGGTCATTCCATCAACCCTGTTGTTCGCCAATATCACGACAATCTGTTCCTAAGTGCCACATCTGGAGACCCCCACACACTTCGATAAGGCAAGACTCTCTTCATTGTCTGATCACGTAAATATGTCACACCAACACACCATCAGAGGGTCCCTGTCTGCACCAGCCAGCCAGCCTAATTATATAATTATCCCTTGTCTGATTGTCCCTGTGCAGCTGAGACGAGGGAGGGTCTTTGTGTGGCCGGTGGAATGTGGTGCGCTTGGCATTTTTCTGCGAAAGGGCAGCTTTCTGGAAGCGTCTGCCAACAGCGAGGAGAAGAGGGTGAGATCACGGCTGCTGGTGCCCACTCTTCTTTTTTCTCTCTCTCTCTCTCTATTTTCTCTATCACTCCTTCCATCTTTCTAAGACCCTTGTTCTGTCTCTAGGTTTCTATAATCTGTCGATGGATCTATCGCTCGCAGCCTTGGACAATTCCTTCCCTCTCTTCTGTGTTTGAATTTACCATTGTCACACGGCTGCCATTATCTCTGACGTCATTGCTCAGGGTGGAAAGCTCAAACACATTTAAAGTCCTGTTGCCGTGTCCCAAATTGGGATATCTGACAAAACGTTAGCATTTTGCAGCTTAATAACTGCAGTCAATTAAGGCTGAGGTATATCGGATTGTGTTTTACGTTAATAGTCTACGTGATTAGGATAGCATTGAAAAACTTTCCAGCTTTCTTCCTATAAGAAAGGAAGAAAACTGCTAGTTATTTCGTTTGTAAATTGATAAATGCGAGCTCACGATATGAACGTAAGAAAGAATGGTGCTAGCTAACATTTCATTACCAAAGGATACATTATCTTGGTAACACTAAAATATCAAGTCAGAAAAATTATAGCTGACATTTTTTAGCTGGGGATTAATGCCTCTCCTATTGTTAAAGGTATCAGGATGAAAGTAAACGTTTTCACCACCTTCCTAGCTAACTGTTATAAAAGCTAGCACTTTAATGCTAACGTTAGCTGTTGTCTGGTGGAGTAGGCTATCAAATGTTTTCGCTTGACATACGGACAGTTAACCCTCAAATTTTGTCTTTTTCTGAGTTGTCTTTTCAGCATGGTGAATTATAAAGTGCTAAATTATCGGTTGGATTCCTTGTGTCAATAACACTTATAACCTGGAGCGCTGCGAAGCGTATTTGAGCGTCCAACATGACGTCAGACGACAATTGGCGGCTATGTGAACATTGTTAGCTTTGTTTCTATCCCTCTGCGTCTTCATCTCTTTAACACTTATTGTAAATCCCGAGGCTCTCCCAAAGCCTTCTAAGTTTTGAATTCAGCTGATTTGAGGATTGACTGGCCTTTTGCGATGGCATGCGCAGGATGTGGTCCTTCGATGATAAGAGCCGACAGGCCGCGCCGAGGGCTACCACGGCGATATCTGATATCGTGGAGGCGACCGCTCCGCCGCATGATAGGCAAGCATTGCTATTGTTCCTGCTCAAGAGCTGTTGAAGGGATAAGAGAGCAAGAGCACAAGCAGGTGTTAGGGGAGATTACAACACAGGCCTAGAAAGCATGTCTTATTACCTCCCTCTTGAATGAAAGTCAAAAGCAACAAGGCGGGCGTCACATACACCATTCTCTCCTCGAGGACCGAGACGTTTTTCTGACATTTACATTAAGGGTCTCTCAGGCTTTGCACATCACTACAGGTGATTTAATGAGGTTTTTTTTTTCCTCAATCAGAAGCCTTTTATACTCACTAATGAAAACAGCAGGGTTAAGGGTGTTTTGGCGCCAACGTTTTCCCCTCTGAATTCCTCAGTAAGACCCGAGTTAAAACAAGGTCATTTTGTCCTTGTTTTAACAAAAACAACAAGTTTCACAGAGTAATAGAAACAATGCCATATGTGATTAATTTTCACAGGTACAACTACTGGATATAAATTGTATTGCAAGTCTGATTGATAAAATAATGGTAGCAGTGTAGAGACAGTCCAGTTTGACAAAGTGTGTGTAGAAAACCTGCAGTGGAAACACTGGTTACTAAAAGCACATGAGAATTTCCCATAGAACTCCACGCTGTCCGTCTGATCCCTGTGCCCGCTCGTCAAAGCCCCCCCTCTGGTGATCACACAGCATGAAGTATGTGAAAGAATGCCGTCAGGACACTGGGGGCCCAGTATTCCCATTTCAACCTCCCCAATAGCTTCTTTTTTTTTTTTTAATGACATCAAATAAAAGGCATAAACAAAATTAAAGACTTCATCTTCATGTCCAACTTAAGACGGTGCCAACTGACCCTGAGATGATATGTTTGGAGAAAGCAGAGAACTTGATGAGAAATAGTTTAAAGCTGTAGCCAAGCTTGTAACCTCTCCTTCTGTCTGCATGGATTTAAAAGCTCCATTGTTTTGCTCATCACAAATAGCCCTGACAAATTGTGCTGAATGTAGAACCTCAGTTTAAACTGAAGGCATCTTCCAAAAAGACACGCTGGCATGAAGCCCGAGCTGAATTTTCCCATCAGATTAAAGATAATCAGCGAGTACCGCTCCACAGCGCCCCCTCTGGTCAGTTTTTTCAAGGAAGCGGAGGGCAGCTTTAATGTCAAGAGACGGTTTTTTTATATACAAGCAACATCTGTGCTGCCATATAGAGATGTTCTTTGGAATTTAGATGATAGATTACAATACTGAAGCAGCCAAAAAGTATCTCAAAGTGTTTGTAAAAGTCACTCTCTACAGCTTTTGTTCTAGGTATGAAGAGCATTGTTGATTCAGGATGCAAGATTTTATAATACAGACAGAATCTAGAGTTTTGTAGAAAGATAATCTTAAGACTGAATATCAATCTTTTCATTGATGATTTGAAGTAAAGGCATTGGCAACAGTTTCATTATGTCATGGGAATGGGTTCTCTTGCTAACAAAGCTTTTCCTTCATACCTCCATCCTCCTTTTCTGTTCCTCTTCCTCTATTGTATTAAAAGCTGACAGGTGGGGAGTGAGGGAGAAACAGAGCAGAGTTTCCCCTGGCATTCACTGTAAATGAACTAAACATGTCACATCCTAAACATCGAGGCAAGGTTACAGAGCAGTGAACCATATTAAGTGGCACGTCAGACTGAGGCAAAAACATAAAGTAGCTTTCTCTACTTTATATCTACTAATCTAAGATCTCTTGACTAATTACACATTATTCACCATCTGTCAGCTTTACACTGTAATCTCTTTACAGAATAGATTATGTTTTTTTTACACCAGAAATGATGACAATATATACAAGCGATTGAACTGTGAAAATACATAGTGATGTTTAATTTAATGGATTATAATTGAAACACTAAATGACAGATAAATGGTGCCACCATGTGTTATATACATGTATTGCAGTTTTGTCCAAATGTGGACAGAGAGGACAAGACAGTAACGCAAGTGAGGACTGTTATTGATTCAGCCCCTGGTCAGACCCTTGTGAACGATGCCCCGATTGAAAAGGTTGAAAAGAGAACAGCCTGCTATGTGTTTTGCTCCTGATTTCTTCAAGTTGAAATGATGCAGCTAATAAAACTAAAGTGCTGAGATACCACTCACAAATTGCCCATCAGCTCTGCGTCTCATCGACTTCTGAGGAGCCCATCGGCAAGATAATTTATTCTGAGTATTGTTTTACTAAAAGCAGACCAATAGATAACTGAGTAAGAGCGTCTACCACACAAATGAAAACACTGTGATGGAGATACATTTATTCAATGACCTTTCTTTATTGAGGACACCCACCATGCTGAAGTCTCGTTGTCTTGGCTTGTGTGTGTGTGTGTGTGTGTGTGTGTGTGTTAGAGCTCAAGCTCAATCTTTACATCCATCTTAGCCTTGTATGGCTCCAGCAGGGGGCGCACTTCTTCAGACAAAAACCTGGCCACCTGGATAAGAGGACACAGAGGAAGAAAGAAGAGGAAAGGAGTGGATATATTTCACACCAAAAGTTTAACATTTCACATTTCTGCGTCTTCATTTGATCATACGAATTAAAACGCCACAATGTAAACAAATACGCTAAGGGAGTGACACGTTTAGAGTTTACAGAGACAAGGAGGAGATTGTTTTTGATCAGAAAATGCAGGTACCAGCTTACACAGGTACAAGACAAGATCAAGCAAAGCAACAAGGCGTACTGCTTATTCATTCATAAGAAAAACAAAGTCACAAAAGAAGCAAGGTGTTGAGTACAGTATTAAAAATAAATAACTGTTTATTTTGTACCTGCTGTGGAGCACGACCAATAAATGTTTTGGGGTCCAGTACGGCGTCCAGCTGCCCCAGAATGGGAGCAAAGTAGGGGTCTTTCTGGACTCTGGCCAGCAGGTCGTTATCACCGCCCTCTTGTTTGACCACAGCTGCCGCCTCCTGGGACAGAACACGGATCTTCTCGTGGCAGTCCTTCAGGGAGCAGAAAGAGTTGACGTTACACTTTGCAAGTAGTCCTCCTGTTGTCCATGACAAATTAACATGTTGGAATCTTTATATTAACACTTTCATGCATGAGAGACCTTTGAAATGCTACAAAGAGCAATTTCAACTTTGCAGCCACCCGATCACACATGGAAAAAACTTGCAACTCTAAACGCAACTGTAAACGCACCGAGGGGGCATTGATATGTGATCACTCAGGACAGATTCAGAGGAGGCCTGGGGAACAGTTGTCCACATTAGTTTTGCAGGGTTTCCTCAGGCCTATGGAAGGACACCATTCTCTCAATGTTCACAACATATCAGTCCAGATTTAATGTTGAATATGTCATGTGTTTAATACTCATTTAGCTGTGTTTACTTAAAATCATATTTTAGTTTTTGTTATGTCAGTGCCAGCACCTGCAAGGGGTGTTCCCCTGTATTAATCCAGTAAGGGACGGGGATTTTATTCTGATGATGCCATCATATGATCTGGTACAGGATCAAGGGAAGGAGGTGAGAAAATTTTGAAGTGAACATCATACACTTAAATGAAAAAGCACAGAGTGGGAGAGGAACATAAGGCTTTTGTCATATCAAGTTGTCACTGGATCGTCCATGTGAGGACAGCTCCCTCACTTTCTCAGTTTTTTTTTTTTTTTTATATTATGATGTTTCTTTCAAAGTCTAATGAAGGCCACGATTGAAGCTACGCGTTTATTTTCAAATAGAGCCTTGAAGTAAACTTTGATCTCAGGTAGTCGCTCAGTCTGCCTTTGGAGAGACTCAACAGGTGAAAATAGCTTCCTGTTGAGAATTTCCTTCTAATCTGTCAGTGTTGCCCTTTCTTTGCAAATAGAGCAAGATGTAGAAACATGATCATTATGATGAAGAGGTTGCACACTGAGCCACTGTTATGCTACAAACGTGAATAACAACCATACCTGTCTGTTCCCTCCAGCCTTCACCATGGCCATGATGATGTTCTCTGTGGCCATGAACGGCAGCTCGTGGCGGATGTGTCTCTCGATGACTTTGGGGTAAACCACCAGTCCCTCGGTGATATTCTGCAGAGTGCTGAGGATGATGTCCGCCGTGAGGAAGGACTCAGGCAGGGAGATCCTCCTGCACGTGAGTGAGGAAAGTGTAATGAATAAATATGTAGAGAAGAGAATGCCAAATTTGAACAACTTGTTACTTACGACTTAAAGATACAATATGATCAACACTACAATAACAAAAGATGACGTAGTGGCTAGCGGGGAATCATGGGAGTTCTCTCTGCTACATATTGTACGTTTAAGGAACTGTATGTGTTGAACGATACCAGAAGACCTCATATATTGGAGGGGGAAATAACCTCAGATAACTTAAGAGTGCATCTTTTGTAGCAGACCTGTTAGCGCTGTCATCCAGCGTCCTCTCCAGCCACTGGACCGAGGCCGTCTGCAGGGGGTCGGCCATCAGCGCGATTAGATGACGGGCCAGGCTGCAGCAACGCTCTGCACGCATGGGGTTCCTCTTGTAGGGCATCGCACTGGAACCTGAAGGAGAACGACAACTTAATACTGACAAAGGGTTTGACTTGTTTTCCTCATACTGGATGGAACTGTTCTGAGAGTAAATGTACCAATCTGCTCCTTCTCAAAAGGCTCCTCGATCTCTTTGAGGTTGGCGAGCAGGCGGATGTCTGTACAAATCTGTAGCAGAGAGAGAAATAAAAAGGATAAGCTGGAGAAAGTTAAACTAAAGCTAAAATAGCAGGTGTATCACAGCCCCAGTAGACTTCCGATTAACACCTCTAGATGGCAGCATTTCTCTACACGTCTCCGGTTCTTGTCGCTCACCTTATGAACAGTTGCTCCCAAACTGGCCAGGCTGGACAGACAGTCGACGTCCACCTTACGACTGTATGTCTGCCCAGTCACCAAGTAGGCCCTGGGGGGAAAAAAAGGAACAAAACCCTCAAGTGAAAAACAAAGCCAGTGTTAAATAAAAACACTTTGATACTTGATTGAATCTCCAGCTCTGCTTGTCTCAGGAGATCTATCACATTTCTTTTGTTAGACTTAGAGACAATGTGAAATTATAGTGGAAGTTAGAGGGCAGGAATTTTAAATCTCCTCCATTTCAGTGCAGGACTTACTTTTTGAAGCCGGCCATCTCTGTCACCATCCTGTCGAGCTCTTCCACCTGGTGAGGAGAAATAATTCGCCCCGAGATTATGAAGTGTTTATAAAATACTTAGACATCATTCACCACACATCTGTTTGTAGATGGTTCATACCTTGTCGTGTTCCCCCTGAAACAGCTGCAGGAAGCTGGCCTGGGTACCCGTGGTCCCCTTGACCCCCCGGAAACGGAGGTCGTCACGGGCTCGCTGCAGATTGCGCATGTCCATGGCGAGGTCCTGCAGCCACAGACATGCTCGCTTTCCTACCGTGGTCAACTGGGCAGGCCTGCGAGAGAAATTCAAGAGGAAGAAATGTGTAAGAAGTTTGGATGTCCACTAAGGATTTACATAGTCGAATCTGATTGGTCAGATTTTGACTAATGTGGACTGATCATAGAAGGTCTAGGCTGTGAGTCATGATTGATTTGTCCTCCACAATCAGGTACAGTTGGAGCCCCATGCAAACTGATTAACATGATTCAATAAGACGCAGCAGGACAGAGAGGTTGAGCTGCACTCAGACTCACTGGTAGTGTGTGAAGCCAAGTGTAGGGAGGTCGGCATATTTCTCTGCAAAGTTTGCCAGTCTGTCAATGACTCTGGCCAGCTGTGGGTAAAAAAAGAAGAAAAGAAGGGGCAAACGGTTTTAGCACGCAATCATTGTATAATAGACCTTTACACCACATACTAAGCCCACATGTAAATGGCCTGATTTCTGTTTGTATTCTTTGTGCAATGAGAGAGAAAGAAACACAGATTCATTATTTCTACATTGTTGACTTGTTATTGAACAGCTGAGGCTTCAGAGGGAAAAAAAGCCACTCTAGCCTGATTTCTACCCATTTTATAGTCGCACAATTGGGTGGGTGTGCGTGTTTTCTGGCAGACAGCTGAGCCTCACCTTAGGCAAGACAATGTCGAATCCATCACGCAGCATAATCAGATCCTGAGGAAGAAAAACAAACAACCGTGAGAAGAAAAGAACTCAAACCTAACCCAGAGTTTTATATTCTATATGAACATTATTGCGTTGTTTTTTTGTTTTTTTTTAGAAACGTAGTTATAGATCATGTAATCACACAGTTGTGCATCAGTGCATTCCATCATAGTTACAGTGTTATCTCCCACGTAGCAGGAGGTGGCACCGAGGTGAATGATGGGAGCGGCGGCGGGGCAGCAGTGTGCAAAGGTGTGGACGTGGGCCATGACATCGTGCCTGAGCTTGCGCTCCTCCTCGGCCGCCATGGCGAAGTCGATGTCCTTCTCGTGGCTCTCCATCTCCTGAATCTGAGCGTCCGTGATGGGCAGACCCAACGCCTGAGCAGGAGGAGAATGAAGACGGTGAGACATGGGGAAGAAAAAGATTTGCCCTTTAGATTTCTCATGAATTTGAAATCCCATATTAAAAGAGAACATTCCACTGAATTGATAAGGGAGTATAAACTGGAATAAAAAAGACATTTTCAACATTCATTTTAAGACAGTATGACTGTGTAAATGTTTTAAGGATGCTTTCTAAAACAAATAACTATACTAGTACAGAAAACATTTAAATACATTGTCATCCAATCATAGTGCTTCAAAGATGTGATGATCTTCTACATGCTGCAGACAAGTGCATTTATACGTGACTGTAGGACTGCAGATACAAAATAAATATGGACACAATAACTGAAATGTCTCTAAAACACCTTAATAAATAAGTTTCTTTTAAGAAGCATGAAGGCTTCAGAACTTAGGCTGGGCTCGGTTTAAGCTGTTAAAGTGCAGTGTGTCTCAGGGGGCGGTCTCCTGTTACTGTGACATTCTCTGCATGCTATTTTCACACACAATCCACACAGGCCTGACTTACTCTGCACAGGCCAACACTAACCCTCTGTGCATCCTCTCAAAACACAGAAAATTGGACAAACATGGACTCTGATCAGTGCTGATTGGTGCGTGTGCAACTGTGTGTGTGTGTGTGTGTGTGTGTCAAGTCATGTGAGGGCCTGCATGTGAGAGATGTTCTGTCATCAGTTAGCCCCCCTCTCTGTCACTTTAATATGACAGATAGGAACCACTCAGAGGGATTAACATTCAAGCTGCTGAAATACCAACACAGTCAGTCATTATTAAATAAAAACATACGCTTAGTTAAACTGTTGTGTGTTTTTAACAAACTGGCTACTGTTGTGTTAAATGTGGCTGCAGGATCACATGGCTGTTTCATTTCTAAGTTCACATACTTCAGAGGGACTGAAATATATCCCCCCAAATAAAGGTTTTATGTCTTACTGAACAAAACTAAAAAAAAAAATACATTTGACTGACTCTTGAGGACATTTGTAAAAAATGTAAAATCAACTAAATGTCATGGTGAAGCCATAAATAAAACACGTAGTCAAAGGTTTGAATACTCTAGTCTGAATGTGATACTAAGAACAGTGAGAGTGAAGGTACTTCAATAATGTTGAGGTGATAAAGGAGAGTTTACAAAAGGGGGAAACTGAACATTTCATCAGTGAAAACAACTGATGCTGTTTGATTTTAATTTTAATCTGTTCCAAGTTAAGAACTTTGACATCCGATACAGTCAGTCAACGTAAACAATTACCACTTTGGTACGTTTGGTATAGATAAACATGAGTTTTCAGGCATAAATGTGACTTGTCTTTCCATTTCAACTGGCAATAGCTGTATGTATAAGTTAAGTTTTATCGATGATTTTATAAACTACTTTTCGTCAATAACTTTTCTGCACTCTTGTTAAGCACTTTGAACTGTCTGCAATTTAATTTGTCTGAAAGGTGCTATATAAATAAAGTTTGATTGATTGATTGATTTAAATGAGCAGCAAACTCATTGTTTGATACTGTTTTATGCTGCTGTTTTTGCCAGTATTTCTTTGGAACAGAGAAACTTCAGTTAGTATAAATAATAAAATACTAACACATGTATGGGGGGACAATAAAACTATACTGTAATTACTGCAACAACAACAAAAAAAAAAACATTTGGTTTCTGCGTAAATTTCAAAGCTGTTAGAATAAAAAAAGCTTTGATAATACAAATATCTAATTATTATTTTCATTTTTGTGCATGCTTTTTTTCTGTTGTGCACGATTGTACAAGAAGTCAAGACACACATGCAGAAAGTTCACTAACTGGCTCCTTCTTAAAACTATTTTTAGAGCAAGGAACTTGATAGGGCTCTCTGAAGGTCGCAAACTTTAGTTCAGAGGACTCATAAAAGTAGGAAAAGTTGACTTTAAACACAATTACAGAGAGGCCTCCGCCTGTGTTTGCAAGCATGCATCTGTCGAACCTTCTCAGCTTTAGCCAGGTAGATCCACAGCTTCCTCCAGGTGGTGAATTTCTTCCTGTCACTGAAGTTGTAGGCCATCTCTTTGCTAGCATACCTCGACACCAGAGGGGAACGATACTTCATGAACTCGTCGGCTCCCTCCATGTTTGTAAGACGAAGTGGTGTCTGCAAAAACACACACACACACTAAAAAAAAGTAGTCTGACCCGCACCTTCTTCACCAACACACACTAGCTTCCCAAACTAGCCACGCTTTCCCGGCTTCAGCTTGTTGTCGCGTCACATGGACGAAGGAGCGACCTTTTACGACAGTACAGGTCGGCGTACAGCGTGAGGTCAGCGTCTGACAGTTGTAAACGGTTTGCGGCAGAGTGGCACCGATGTGTCATCGCCAAAATACTCTCTCTCTCCCCAGTTGTTTGGTTTAACAAGCTGCGGTCGTGATAGTGTAAAAACAATAATCAAGTACGTGAAATTACGTAAAAGAAACGCTACAAAATGTACCTGCTTGGTTGCCATTTCTTTTGCATTCATACTGATAATGTTTTGTTTTTTTAACGGCGTAATTTCCCTGGGGTCCGTGAATGTGTCTGGTCATACAGCGGACATAATTAACCTGTGAGGGAGCCAAGGATGAGCTCAGACATTCACGATGAAGCACTTCACTTTTCCAGCCCACGTCACATGATTTTTGATGCATCCTGCAGAAATTATTCACGCTAAGGTGACAGTGCTTTGAATTTTACACAATTGAGTTACCGTCTTATACAGACATTTGCTATTTACAGGAGCTTTTATATATTATGTAATCAGTGGCTGCATGCCTTAGATGAATAATTAAATGTATTCATGCAGTACTACATCTCCTCTGTGCCTCACAATGCCTCTGTGTCTACAGGCATCATATAAGTAGTTGTATTTGAGCGTGATGCAGCATCTGGGGAATACATCCAGCTGTAAACAGAGAGTGCCTCCCTCTCTCTCCCTCTCTCTTTTTCTTCCACTCCCTCTCTGTCTATCCATCTTTCTATCTGTCCTCCTGACTGCAGTCTGCATATAGTGCCACACTGCTGCTGCTGCTGCTACTGCTGTGTGATAGGAGCAAGTGGGAGGAACAGCTTCCTCTGTTTTGCCTCAAAAAAAAAATTGATAAGACATCTTCCCAGAGCTGCTGCAGCAGGGGTGGATTTGGCTTCCAGGCTCCTGCATTGCACAATCGTTCCTCTCTGATAAATTAGACAAGAAGAGGAAGTCTTGAAGGCGTTTGGGAGAGGGAGAGGGAAGCGGAAGGACGCAGAACACCAAGAGTGAGGTTAGGGCTGTGTGGAGGATAATAGATAAAAAAAAAAAAGAAAAAAAAAGGGGGGCTGAAGTTGAATGGCAGGGGAGGTATGAAGAGAGAAAGTGAGGCAGGGGGTCGACACAGGGAGTAGAAGATAGAGCGAGTTACGCTGCAGTAGAATGAGGGTTAGAGTGAAAGAGAGAGCCGAGAAGCATTCGAGCCACCAGCCTTTAGCACGCCACCCAGGACCCATCGCTTTCTGAAGGAGGCAAGAAGAGAAATCCACCGTGGAGGCGAGAAGGAGAAGGAGGAGGGGGGCTGAGGAGGAGGAAGCCAGAGGTTCTACACACAAGATGGCTGCTGTGTCCTCTGCCTCCGACACTGGTAAGTGGGGTTTTTTTCCATCCTTTGCTGCACACCTCACATCGGGTTCATCCCTCACCCCCATATGTTCAGTCACAGCATCCGGGGTAAGGTCTGTACTGCCTGGCTCTGTCGAACATCAACAAAACTGGGAAACTGTTGCTTAAGTTGTTACTTCCTGCATGTGTTTAGCCGCTCACATGGAATGTGTAAACAGTAATAAGTAACAGAGATAAATCATACAACTTCCATGTCCTCCCTGTCTGTACTAAAATATTGTCATTAGCTCAGAGCAGGCGTCACTCAACCTCTGTCTGCTGAATATTTATCTTCCTCAGCTATGCCGTTTATGTTAACATTTATCCTGGTTGTGTAACTTTTACAGAGATTAAATCATATTCTGTCCACATGCCCTTCTCCCTGGAGGGAGTCCAGGTTTCTCCTCTCCAATCAGTTTTTTTTTCCAAGGCTTAAGGACAGAGGCAAACAAAAGGGAGGCATGTGGGGAGGTAGAGACAAGGATAAGGAATGAATAAAAGAGAAGACTGTTGAAGGGGAGAGGAGGTATAAGGTATAAAGGAGCTCAGATAGGAAGGAAATCTGAAGAGTCAGACTCAGAACTGATGGAGAGAGAGTGCATGAAAATAAGACATATGAGGTTGAAAGATCTGAAAGTTTCTCTGAAAAGCCCTTTGGATATCGGACAATTCAGAGATAAAACAGGAGATGAAAGCAGAGTGAATATGAAGATGATTTCTTCCTCGGACAATCCTGAGGAACCTAGATGCTAATCTTCCTGTCTTCCTTTCATCAGGGGACCCTAGGGGTCGACACCCTCCAGAGCGTAGACTTCTGCTCCTGGGAGGGCCACAGTCCGGTAAGACCTCCACCGCTAATACCATCCTGGGGGACGAGGTCTTCGACACAGGAACAGAAACCACTCACAGCAACGTGGGCCAGACTGAGATCTACGGCAGACGGGTCACTGTGGTTGACACCCCGCCGTGGGCCATCCCTAGGGACACCGAGGACAATGCGGAAGCTGACAACAACAACGACAATGCAGGCGCTGAGTCAGACACTCCGCCACAGCCCCCGCCAAGTCTGGACAGCGAGGGTCCATGCATGGGCGCCATTCTCTGCCCTCCTGGACCCCACGCCATCCTGCTGGTGGTGTCAGTCACCCAGCCCTTTACTGAAACGCAGAGGAGGGCCGCAGAGGAGCAGCTAGGGGCCCTGGGTGGAGGGACCTGGAGGTATTCCATGGTGGTTTTTACTGGGGTGGATAAGTTACCCAAAGGTGTCTTCATTGAGGAGCACATCGCAAACACTGGAGAGTCTCTGCAGTGGCTGGTGGAGCGTTGTGGAAGCAGGTACACTGTCTGTTTTTTTCTTATTTTTTTCCCTCTGTGGCTTTATTTTAAAAAGAAACTTTCACCCAACAAAGAAACATGTTGCAGTCAAGTCTTTGACAGTTCAACATAAAACAACCACAAACGACTGCACAATGCAGCAGCACTTTAATTCACTTTGTTCAATTTTGCTTTGAAGTCAAGCTGAGGGTGTGAGACTCAGTGTAGTTTACTGCTGTATTCCAGGTTGTAAGTCAAATACAAGTGGGTAATCTGGAAAAGTGTTATCATCTTTAAACTTTCTGATTGATCACTAAGTAAAAAGACAATGCAAGGAATATCTGGAGTGTAAGGGGGACTTCTTTTTAAAGTTAAAACAACACACTAACCCATTAGATCCCTTTAGACAACAGTTAACATTAGGATTAAATCCAAGCTAATAATATAAGCTAATAGTATTACATGATATAAAACTGATGGATGACAAATTTAAAAGACAACAGATAGTAAAAATATTGAGAGTCATGGTGGCATATTTCCTGTTAAAGCAAACATGCTGGTTTGGCTAAGTCTGTGTAGCAGACAGAGGCTAAAGTTTCTGACGCTCTTTTCACTGGTTCCACGATTTGTTGCATGTCATCCTCTGAGTTTTTCCCATTTTTCTTGTCTCTCTTCAGCTGTTCTATTTAATAAAGGTAAAAAGCGAAGAACTGGCAAAAAAAATTGGTGGTTGGTTTGCACACCTCATGTACAGAGGCTGTTGTCCTAGAAACAGGCAGCCAAAGTTCTCTTAGCTAATTTAGCTAACATTACATTTCTGGTGTTACAGGGTTATCAGATTGGAAGGCATCACTTCCTAGCTGGCACTTAACTAACACTCTTGTCAGTTAAAACTCCTTTAGCTAACACTTATTCCTATTGAACACTAAGGTAAGCTAGAAATATCTTTAATTGAACATGAACAGATTGATAATGAAAACTACACATTGATTTTGCTTCTACCCTTTCTGTCAAAAATACATTAGCACACAGTTTTTAATCAAGTCTACACATTAGTAGGAATAACCTGTATTACCCGGATCAGTCTGGCTTTAAGTGGGGCCACTATACCAAGACCGCACTGCTGTCAGTAACAGGATTGATGTGTTTGGCCAGAGCTGCTGGTCAATCCTTAGCTCTCGTGCTGCTTGATCAGTCAGCTGCCTTTTACACAATGCACCACCAAATCCTCCTTTCCACACTCAGAGAGCTTGGTATCTCAGCATCTACCTTCCTCTGGGTCATATCTTACCTCTCAAGGATATCCTTTAGTATCATGGAAGGGAGAGTGTCTAAACTGCACAGCTTATCCACAGGGGTGCCTCAAGGGTCAGTGCTTAGCCACCTTTTCTTCTCAATATACTCGACCTCACTTGGTGCAATCATCCAAACCCTTACTATTGTTATGCTGATGATACTCAGCTCTTCCCACCATTCCTGTCAGATGACAGGACACTCCTGGCAAGAATTTCATCACACCACCTTCACCATAAATTTATCAAAGATTGTTATCCCAGGTAGTCCCTCTATGCAACCACAGATGGATATCCAGCTTTGACTTACTGAACTCAGGGCCACATTCTGCCCAGAACATGGGTGTCATGATTGATGGCCATTAAAAGTCCAAGTCCATTTACCATTTACCAGTCTCTAGCTGACTCTTGTCTTCTGTTGTCCCCGGTGCTGGATTGAGTTACCAAACTCCATTTGATCTGTCCTTTAAGAAAAATCTAAAGACACAGCTCTTTGATAAACACCTACGCACTTAATGATATCAATGCTACTGATGATATACTGTAGATGACGAAGCTGTTGATGTTGTTGTTGATGACAATGATAAAAGAAAAAAAACAGGACAATAGTTTATGCTATATGCTGTGCATTACCTCTATATGTGCACTGCCTGCCAGCACATGGACTTAGCAGTTTTTTTGGCACTTACTGACATTTCCTCCTTTCTAGATCCTTGCTTGTGTCACTTTGTTCATAAGTGTCTGCTAAATGAAATGTGCAGCTTTCCATCTGAGTGAAAAATGGCAAATCACGATTAAAATGTCTACATTTTCATAGTATCAAACATTCAGTTAAAAATTGCATGTCGTAAGCCTAAGCTTCTGAAGATGACATAACTATGACATCTTCAGGTGACTTGTTCTTAAGCTCCCTTCAGGGACACATAAGACATTATGTAACTGTTTTCAGAGCCTGAGTCTTCATGATGGGTTTCATCCAATTTTAACATGTATTTCTTCTAACCTGTCTTAATAAAGGTTAAATGAAATTAAATTGCTGGTGATCTTCTTAAAAAATGTTGTTTTTTTTTCCGCCTGCAGGTACCATGCCTTTGACAACACTCGGAAAGAGACAGAAGACAACACACAGGTGCCTGAGCTGATGGAAAAAGTGGAGGAGTTGATCACTGACAACCAAGGTTTGATGTTTGCATAACCTACTACTTTATTTAAAGCATCACCTCTGCAATTTTTATATTATGAATTTTTCATAAATGAACCAACTGTATTTTAGATTTGATTAAAAACAATGCATAATTTATCTTGTTGCAGGCTGGTACTTTGAGGTAAATGAGTTGATTTTGCTTGAAGAGGAGCAGGCCAGGAGAGCTCTGGAGGAGGAGAGGATGAGGATGGAGGAGCACACTAGACAGAGGGATCAGATGATAGGAGGACCTCCCAGAGGTATGAGGGAGCAGCAGCTGTGTGCGTTAGTGCTAGTATGTTGGTATTGCAGTGAAGCTGTTCTTGGGAAATTCCGGAATTGCTGTTCTTGGAAATAGCTTACTCATCCTCAATCAATAATGCTGATTTTCACATTCTTTGCAGTAACTTCCCACAGTTCCCCATTTACCTCATTTACACAGCTACAATTTTGCTCTGTTATGCTTCGGATGAGAAACTCAAATAGAGTTGTTATACTGCTTCTTTTTCAGTTGTATACATTCAGGGTAGCTGGGTACTTTTTGAATGAAATACAAGTTAATGAACAATGAAAACACAAAGATATGTTGCCATTATTCAGCTTTTTAAAACCCAATTCCATTACCCATTAGCTAAAAACAGCACACTCATCAACGCTGATGAAGGCTTTGCACTGAAACACGTCTGCTGTTTATCTTTACGCTGCTGCTCTACCCAGATAATACATACTGTAAAGGAACATTGAGTGTGCTGACTTTTCTGTTTTCTTTATTACCCATTAGCTACCATTGGTAATTACTGTTTAGCCTGTTTTTTTTTCTTTTCTGTGTTTTTACTATATGGTGATTGTTGACCAACCAGGGCTGTGAAGAAAAATATACCCTTTTGGGGACAATAAAGTCGACCATCAGACTAGAGTTACTTTAGCATAAAATAATTACACGCTTACAAAAGCCAATAAGTGCTATACAGCACAGTTGGAAAGGCCACAGCTCCTTAAGCTAGCATAACATTAGCCAGAAATGTGCTTTATTGCTGACGTAATGTTTATTGTTGAATGCTAACATTAGCACTTGTCTAACCTCACGGATTAATGGCCAGGTTTCCTATTAGTACTGTTTGACAAAAATGTCTTCATAGATTAAATTAGCTAAGAAATGCAACAAGACACAGAAAAGGCATAATCCTTGCTAACATAGCATGAGCTATGAATTCACTTCCTCGCTGATGTAATGTTTGAATATGGATCGCTAACTGAAGCTGTTGTCTAACAATAATAGGGTATGGCCTATTGATTATGTTGTTTCATTTTATATTATAGGCCATGCCCCTGAAATTTTCTATCAATTGTCTGTTTGGTTGCCAATTGATTTGTAAGGGTTGAAATGATAATGATTGCGAGGTTAGGAGAACATGCTAACAGCCTTTGATGCCAACCTGAGTGTGACCTCTTACGTTTAATGTCTCATTATTTCTCTCTCTCTCTCTTTCTGTATTTGAAGAGTTGAGATTGCTCTTATTGGGATGGAAGGGCGTTGGAAAGAGCTCTGTTGGAAACACCATCCTGGGCCGGCGGTTCTTTGAGTCAGGTCAGGAGACAGAGCTTTGCCTTCGGAGGCAGGCACTTGTATCAGGTCGTCGAGTCACCATTGTTGACACCCCTGGCTGGGATTGGTTCTCAGTTAGGCGAACCCCAAAGCGCATCCGCCAGGAGTCCCAGCGTGGAGCCGCCCTCCTGCGCCCTGGACCCCACACCTTGCTGCTCGTCCTCCCCGTTGTCTCGTCCCTTACTGCCAGGAAGAGGAGGACACTCCTGGCTCACATAGAGACTCTGTTCGGTGACAGCGCTTGCCTCCACACCATGGTGCTCTTCAGCTGTGGGGATTGGCTAGGTCGCACGTCAATTGAGGAGCACATTCTTAGAGGTGGTCGAGAGCTACAAAGACTATTGGAATACTGTGGAAACTATTACCACGTCATGGACAGTAAGACTCCTGGCAAGGACAGAAGTGTGTCAGTACTCCTGGATAAGATAGAGGAGATGATCAGAGAAAACGGAGACAAGGCTTTTCTCCCAATTCAAACTGAGTGGTGTAAGTCACAAAATTTATTCTCTCAATTTGTCACTTTCATATTTTGGACTTGAGTTGCAATCTCAATGTTCATATGGGATCTTATTTGAATTATAATGTTTTATTTAATAATATATCAAGTTGCACAAAGAGAATTTATAGCTCTTGCTAATTTCAAATCTTGTCCTTAGTTGGTCCCTTACATTTAGTGTGTAATTTCAATATTCAGCATTCAGTACCATAAAACCAGCAATATATTAAAAGTATTAATACAACTTCTTTTCTCCTAAAACTTTATTTAGGAGAAAAGAAGTTGTATTAATACTTTTAATATATTGATGTTTTGGACGTAATAAGAAACAAACCATTATATGTCATCCTCCACGTTCTTAAAAAGCCAGCTGCATTGCTTATTACATGCAGATTTGACCTTCTTCTTCTCCTTTTTTTAAACCGGGCTTGGATAGGACGTAATCTCATCAACATTTCTTTTTTCCACTGTGCACCTGCATATGAGGACGACACAGGTGACAGCATGGAAAACTGATGATGCACAGGTTAAAATTCTGCAGCGAACTGCTCAATGATAAAAGCATTAAAACATTATGTCAGGAGATGAGGAAAATTAAAGCTCACCATCCCTCAGTCCTCCGACATCCCATCAACTACTCCATTTGAAAGTTTAGAAGAAAATGCACTGATGTTTGAGTGAGGTGTGGGAGGGCTGCTGTTCTGCTTTGCATGTGGGACAAACAGAGTGGACGTTTATTATAAACCTTTCTTGTTATTCCTCTAAAAAGCAGGACAAAACATTATTAACTGAAGCCCAGGTTTTTGTTTGGGCAGTCACTTTCTGCTATACATTAAGAAAGCAATGTGCCACCTATATGCCTGACCACACCTTATTGTAAGTCTAACACCCCCTGGGCGCACAGGTGGGCACAAGTACATTTGCTGTTAAACACGATGAGCACTGGCCATTAAAAGAACAACTGTGTCAGCAGGAAATAACAATGACACTTGCACTGGGCTATGCACCACTTAGCGCTGAGTGTTAGATAGGGCCCCTGAAGTTTATAAATCTTATTTAATACATCTGTCTAATATAACCTTGTTTCTTTTAACAGTGAGTGAGGAGAGCTCCTACTCCTCTGACAACACCGAGCCTGAGGATGACTGTCGAGGATGCCAGCTCCAGTGACACGGCTTCAGTAAAAAAAGGAAAGTGGTCCGGCTTTTTCATCCATGCTCCATGAGTCTTCAAAAGGCCACAAACATTCACCTCTTGTAACTTAAACCTTATCCAGATTTCCTGCTCTGGCTCTGGAGAGTTTGAGGGAAAACAGAAGTTTGGAACAGGAGTGTCATTTTATGAAATCTAAAGACAGAAATTACCGATCACTGAGGAAATTTTCTCCTGGACTGAAAAAGAACGTCTCTGACAAAATGTTCAAAACGTTTGTCAAATCCAAGAGAAGAAAAATAATCTACTGCAGCTTCAGGGGACTGAAGCTCCGTCCCTTGTTCATGAGCATGTACACTGGCATCAACTGCGTCTATAGACCCTGTTTCAACACTGCAAAAGAAGAACTTCTCATCGTTGTTACTCTACGTTCAGACTGCACTGCTACAAGTTGGAAGCGCCATATCAAAAGCAAAAGGTTTATACCTGAGCAGACAACATTATCATGAGCAGTACGTCAATATTGTTTAGTAAAAGACTGAGAGGAATGTCTCTATATATGACTTGCTCCACAAATTTTGATTAGATTTTAAAATATAGTTGTACTATTCTGCATCAAGTGCCATTTCTGTCATTCAGTTTAAATTAGTTTGAATCAATGAAATTGGTCTGAATTGTTTAAAAAACATGGAAATATAAGCAATGGAAATATTGTGTTCTAGAAGTTTAAGTTGTAACTGTGCACCTTTGGACATGAAGCATCCAATAGTTCTGAAGTTTCATGAGTGGTTGTGAAATGTTTTCATTTACATTTGGTTGGTTTCTGCTCAGGGAGTCAGGGTTGAAATGTTTCCTCAAGGGGAAAAATCTGGAACATTTACAGAAACGCTGATGAATGCTGTTGGTAAAATGCAGACGAAAGTCCCATATGGATTAATTTTGTGTTTTCTTTTTATATTTTATTTGGTTTCTGGAAATCAAAGGGAATTAGTGTTTGCACTTTGGTTAACTCAGTTGGCTCCCTTGTGCTAAGAAGATAAATGCAATCCATCCAAAGCAGCAGATACTCAGCATTTCTTGGTAGCCCTCTGCTGTAGCATTCATGCACATGAGTAGCTATAAAAAAGACAGTCAGGCTGAACCGAAACTGTGTGCAGTCTCAGATCCCTGCGGAGCAGCTTGGGTTGGCTGTTAGCGTCCATGCATCCAGTTCATTTATCGACAAGGTAGATTCAGCAACGTGCCTCAGCATCAAAGCGTGTGAGTGGGAGTGCAGCCCTGCAGCAGGGCGGTATTCTATAGGTTACATCAGGCTTTCGCATGCTACTGAAACAACATAACCTCATGAAACATTGGAGCTCACATAGGGCTTTTCCTACCTTTTCTACATCATTGTGACTCCTCTTTCTCACATCAATGATGATGTTTTCAAAAATATGAATATATATTCAGCTCTCAGAGGCATGTTAAGACACCGCATGCAGATAAACGAGTGCCTATAGAGTTGAAGGCAACCTCACTTCTAATTCCTCTAACTCTTGCTTGAGCAGGTCCATTGGGGGTTTCTGGAACACCATCACATCCTTCTACCTTTATTGACTATATTCACGCTGTGGCCATTTTACTCTGACATCATGTTCAGGTTTAGAGTTTTAAATCCGGTCATAATATCAAACTGGTGCATTCCTGGTTTAAAGTGATATAACGTTATGGTATTTGACTAATTGTTAGCAAATAAAAAGACATTTTCTCAAAATCTGGAGGGATAAAAAGCCATATTTTAAGTTAAAACAACATATTTGACATTCTCATCTACAGTCAGACCACAGCTAAAGTTGCATTCAGCTACTTAGGCTACTACATAAAATAAGCATTCGCAAGGAAGTGACTGAAAGCTAATATTAACATTTTGTAATGGTCCACTTTATAATAAGAAAGCCATACATTTCCTAGCTAACGTAACTTACGGTAGGTATTGACTTCCTGGGTTACAAAGTGTTGTCTAGCTAGCATTTGACATCTTCCTAGCTCACATAACTTAGCATTTATCCATACCAAAGGCTTTAAAGGTAGCATTAGCTATGGTCTTACAGTTATACAAGCCATTGTCTTATTCTGTTGATGGTCAACTGAGAAGTGTCAAAATGATTTACAAATCCCAACGTTTACATGACTACAATTGTAAATAGCAGTACATAAAACGTAACAACTTTGAGCTCCAGCCTGGGCATGACTTCTGAGAAAATGGCGACTTTGTGAATATGGTGAATACAACTGCAAAGAAATAAAATAGAAAGTGGGAAAAAGAAAATTTACACTTGAAAGGTACAAATAAAAGCATATATATGACCGATACCACTGCCATGCTGTAAATTTTATTTTCTACAAATAGCTATAAAAGAACCCCACCCCCATGCTTCCCTTATGCTTTACTGACTCTGTGCTTCATCTAGTGACTTAGGCTAGGCCTACTGCAGCACTTAGTGTGACAAGCATGACTTTACATTTTGATATAAAAATGTTTCAAACATTCAGTTGGAGTCTTAGATTTCCTCTTCACCTGTGAATATATTGTATAAGCTGTGTGTATTTACAGTGAAAAAATATGTCGCATTGTACGCTTAAATAGCAAAGCATTTTTGCACTGTGTAAGTTCTACCACTTTACAGTTAGCCAAAGTGACGTCACGTTCTGTGTTCCCTCCTAGACCGTGATTGCATCATCAGTTTTTTTGCTCATCCTAAGACTAAAATAAAAGAGATGAATATTGTTGTGTACTCCTGGTCTTCATCTAATCATTCTTTTTTTTTCTGTAGTGAACTTTGTCTTTGATGGACAACAGGGCCCACATTCACATTACATTATTAGAATTCTCTCAGAGAGCTCCGGGGCGATGGTGGTTGCGCCCAATGTGCAGAGGCTGTGGTCCTCCAGGCGGGTGGTTGGGTTCAAGTCCCACCTGCGGCTTCTTTCCCACATATCACATTTACCACCAGACTGTAAATATTAATGGACAAAGCCTGAGTGACGTCGCCCGTCTGTTACTGCAGGGGGCTTTGTAGTCCCATCGATGCTGGAAATGTTAATGGTAAAGTCTTAGCTTAATGGGGACTTTATTCTAAGAATTTTATTTGGATTTCATGACCAGTAGCAACTCTTTGTACTCGGAGGCTTTATGAATACTGCCCTAGTACTTCAACTGTAGTGGATTTAGTAGTGGAAAGATTTGGTCCCTAGGTGGCACTGTAGAAAGTAAATTTGCTACCCTAGTGTGGAAAATAAGACAATGAGGAAAAGGCCTCTCATATTAGAGTGAAAAACTCTCTAATTAGAAAATAATTAGTAACATAAACATAAATAAATAATAGGAGGGGGCCAGAAAGGGTCCTGCAAGTGCCTTTTTTTCTTCTTCAAATAAAGCTCAGACAGTACAAAGTATCTCAAGGACAATTTCACAAAAGATGTGAAAATTGTTAAGAAATGAATTTGTCAACTTTACCCACCAAAAAATCAGTGATGTGACTAGTACAGTTTTATATATCTGGGAAGGATTATGCACTGTATGTAACTGTCTAAAGGGGGGGTGGGGGGGGGTCTTTGATAAATTTGTTGTTCAGAAAGCAATAATCTTACACATTTTTCAGGACAAATGGGGGGATTTATAGAGGAGGTATCCACACACTTGCGGCCAAGTTTTTGTTTCTCCTATTGTAAGTAGCTCTGCACCATCCTCACTTTGGAGTTTTTCCAAATATAGATTGTCCCTAAGCTATCTGGACGAAGGCCTGGACCAATTACAGCGTGCACACCTCGGGCCGCTTGTAGTCTGATGAATACACACATTTTAGTTAGGTAATATTTTTCAAGCTGTGCATAGGTCAGCACCAGTCAGCACTTTTCTGTTATCCGCCTCTTCCATGCTCACCGATTCTCCCACAGGCTATGGCAAACATTTGGTTTAATACCTTAAGTGTCCTATTTAGTCATCTGCAGAAGAATGATGAGACATTCTTAAGTAACACATTTTTTAAAAATCTTAAACTGTTCGTTTTTTCAACTGAAATGCCTGATTAAGTTCACCTGACTGTCAGTTGATGCATCACCATGTGGCTGCAGCAGTCAGGCGGACTCCATTATCCTCCTCAGTTTGTTTAAAAAGAGACTCCACACTGATTAATATCCACGAGTTCGCTGTAATGAACTATCAGACCCTGAAGTCAGATGAAAGCAGGCTAATCGGAAAAATGAGTTAAATGTTCATGAGAATGCCCCAAAGTCAGACACACAAATATCTGATCCCAAACATGATAAGTTGACAATCTTGAATATCATATTCAGAGAGAAGTGGCCGATTAAATCAAATACTGTGATGGCCAAAATAGTTATGTGTTTGAGTGTCAAGGCCAGTAGATTTAATGCTTGTGTGAGAGATGGGCGGGTGAGGCTTGATGAGCTTTGGAGCTTTAATTTTATTATCTGTACAAAACACAGATTGGAAGTTTGAGGCTTCTCATTAGACAAACACAGTAACGTGACGACTTGTAAAACCTAGAGCAGCTCTTCATTACAGGCTGATAGGTTGGGATAGTGTCACGTGTACAATGGAAGCCTATAAAGACCGTTTTCATCAAATGTCTTGTTTTGTCGAGGTTCTTTGATACGTTTAGGTAACATTGTGTAATATGTTGCAGTTAAATAACCTTGTGTTGTAAAACATTCGCTGATACAACAGTATGAATCCATTTCTGTGGGCTTATGTCTCTATATTCAGGATTGATAATCATGTGTCAATTTATATTTGCAATTAAATGTAGGCAAACATCATGGTTATGCTCCTCATGTTGGCCAACTAATGCATTATTCACAGGGCAACTGTGACACTTTGAACTTTGAAATTGAACGATGCACTTTCATAATTACTGATGTCATTTGAAGCCTCCGTCAGCTAATAAAATCTCAGTGTACTAAAGCAATGGAACTAAGGCGACAGAAACAAGCTCCGGTTTTTAGTTTCCAGTCATTAGCTGGAAGGTAGAAAATCAATGTAAAAACTGTTAATGATCTTGCTATAGTGTAAATTACTGATGCATAGATTTGAAGCCATTATAGGGCATCATCCCAGGAGAGAAAAAGGCAGTTTGAATCACTGCTACTGTCCTCTCTTCATGGAGAAGACACCCAGAGGGAAATCACACCACATGACCACAATTAGGATTAAGACTCTTTATTAAGAGATTCATAATACATGGTCCAGTTGTACTATATAATCCACTAGTTTAAAAATGTTAAAAGACAGCGTACTGGCAAGTAACTGAGGTCCAGCGATAGGAAAAATGTACATACATGACAATAAACTGCACACAAGCTTTTATACGGAGTTGAAAATACTTTCAAGAGAAGTTCTCTAGTAACAAAAGTATTTTAGATTTAATACCTGTGCTCGATATCTGAAAAAGATATATCATGTTAAAGACATGCTGTGTGGAAATTACACAAATTTTTACTGATACTTGTTTGCAAGAAAGACTTAATTTCATGGTTGCTCTCTTTTACACACACACACACAAATCTGTCCTTTTTTCAGTCTGACCACTAGGGGTCAGCGCTGAGACCTTTTTGGACCCTGGCCGAGCGGACCTCCTCCATCAGCTCCTTCAGGTACTCAATCTCCCTGGCCATGGACTCAGCCTTCTCCTTCAGCTCCATGTTTTTCCTCTCCAGCAATGTGTGCTCTCCGCTGAGTGACTCATGCTCGGCTCTCTTCTTCTGCCGGTAACGAGTGGCGGCAGTCTTATTCTGCTCCATCTTCTTCAGTTTCTTGGCCTTTGGTGCCTTCAAAACTGCCCTTCCGTCTCCACCTGTACCCTTTATTTTGACACTGGTGGCACTGGTAGAAGGTGTACAAGCTTCATATGCAGGCTCAGGGTAGGGTCTGCTTCTGGAAGATCTTGGTGGAGGGGAGGCTGTTGTGGTTACTGTGGCGATGGGAACCTCCTGTTTAGGAGCGAGCACGAAGACGATGCGAGTTGGGGAAAGGGAGAGTACGATCCTCTGGACCTGAGGGATGACAGGAGTTGCCAAAGGCTTCACCTCACTCTCTGAGACGTCTACTTCACTGCCCAGGTCCAGGGTGTAAGCAGGTGAGGAGGGGGAGGGAGATGGAGATGGAGATGGAGATGGGTCTGGGGACACAGGCTCAGATTTGATTTCCAGCTCCTCTTGTGGCTCGGGGACAACGAGGGCTGGGGAGGGAACATCTTGGTCATCAATGAAGGATTCTGTTTCCTCCACAATTATGGGTGACGGCTCTGAACAGAGAGTGGGAGGAGGAGGTAGACTTAGAGGAACAGGGAGAAGCTCAGGAGTGGGCACTGGGAGGGATTCAAGCTCCATGGGGCAATCCAGGGAGGCTAAGAGGTCTTCTGGAGAGCCAGGGGACTCTTCAGTTGGGCTGCAAGAGCCTATGAGAGAGTCCAGGTCGAACTCGCTCAGATCCATCCTCTCGGCCATCCAGTCCAGGTCACTGAACATGTCCTCTGTGGAGGCAAACAAGGCATTAGAATATTTTTATCTCTACTACACAAACAGATGCTGATGTGGTATCAGAAGGAACAACTTTAAAATTTCTAGTCAGATTAAAAAATCTATCATCATTAGTCCAGTTTTTTTTTACATTTTTTTTTACCTTTGCCGACATCTGAGATTGACCGTCTCAGCTGACTGGGTACACCCAACCAGGGGAGAGAGAGAAGGTCCGACTCAGTCCCAGCTTTGTCCCCTTGGAGGTGGACTGCAGGTGGCGAGGGTGGAGGAGAGTAGAAGGGAGGAGGAGATGAGGAAGAAGACTGTGATGAGGAGGCGAGGGGGGAAACAGGTGAAGCGTCCCCCTCCACTGACATTCCTCCTCCTCCTTTCTGTTGTTCTTCTTCTTGGTCAGGGCGAAAAGAGAGGTGGTCCATGTGGTCAGCCATGGGAGAGGAAGGTCCCCAGAGAAGGTCCTCCATGTCTTCCAGGCCAAACTGTGAGTTTGTCATCATCATGGTCATAGTGGCTGTTGTTGGTCACGAACGGAGCGCGCGACAGTAGGCAAGTCTCGAACTCTTTTATGCTGTCGAAAGCAGCAGTAGTGAGGGTTTCCACGTAGGACCTGAGACCAGGGAGAAAGTGAGGAAAAAAAAAAGGTTAACATCATTGTTGAAGACAAAAAAAAAAAAAACAGCTGGAATCAGAAATACTTTATTAATCTTCATAAAATTCGCCTTAGAATGAAGATTTGTAGAAACAATACTTTTGCTTTGCACGTAAACACAGTGTAGACTTTAAAAATTAAAGATTCTGATCACATTTCCGCACAACACCGCCCCGCCCCCAACCACGTCTGCAATGCACCTGCTGCGCATGACGTCACGTGGCTCCGCCCAGCTTCCAGTCTTATGACTCTGACGTCACGCCCGTCCTTCAACAGTGTCACCCTCCCTCGACTGTAAACGGCCACACTTTTGTTCCTCACACGCCTACACGAAGCCGCCATTTTGACACAACCGAGTACACGAACCATTTTCTGAGTGCCACGTTGCATCGACACCGAAAGGTTTATTTAATTATAGTTGTTAAATATGTATTGATTAAATGTATCGATTTCTTTACACACGAAAACAAAATAAATGTTAAATTTCACGTCGACGTCTAGTGTTGCGTCATGTCAGTAATTAATCATTTATTATTAATATCTTTAAATCCTCAATTTTCCGATATCTTAAAGTAATTTTTTATCGAATTATTCGACATAAACACTTAATATCAACTAAACTATTACTTAAATATTGCATTTCTATCTCGTCTGGGTGATTAGGCTCGTAGCCGATGTAGGCCGCACCGAGTCTGTTATCGACGAAATATTATCAAAAAATATACTTACGACATATTTGCTGAATTGAGAGTGACTCAGTGCACTGGCTGGATGCACTGTTTGGTTGGCTGCTGGGTCGCTGCACACGTTTACACTGCCATTTCGGCCGAAAGAGCAATGTTCAACGATGGTGTCACTTCGGGTTGTTTGTTCCTGAGAAGGGAAAATGGCGCATGAGGAGGCGACGCGCTGATATAAAGGTAAAGCGAGGATACGGGATGTCCTTCCGCCGCAGTGCACGTCTGTATCACTCCGCCACTGTTTTGTTTGGTCCTGTCACATTCCACGCATAGCTTTACCGTAATTCTAGAAAGTAGGCCTGATCAAAAACGAGACAAAGTAAATCACAAGAACGTTTAATATGATGCGAGTGACTTCAAATAAGTATGTAGCTCATTAATCACCATTTTAATTGGCTATAAAGAAGGTATCCTGAGCTACCTGTCGATACTTTTGTGAATCGCAGATGAGGTTTAAATGAGATAAATACGGCTTTTAATCCCTAATTGCATAAATTATAACACTGAAACACACTTTTTCGCAAATGAACTCAAATTAAAAAAACAAAAAAAGTTATTTTATTTAGCTTTAATGTTCTTTCAAATGCATATAGGCTTTATTTTTTGGCAGTAGCTCAGTCTGTAGGGACTTGGGTTGAGAACAGGAGGGTCGTCGGTTCAAGTCTCGGTGCGGACCAAGTATGGATGTTGGTCTGGTAGCTGGAGAGGTGCCAGATCACCTCCTGAGCACTGCCGAGGTGCCCTTGAGCAAGGCACCAAACCCCCCCCCCCTCCCCACCACCAGCTCAGGATCGCCCACTGTGGGCAGCTCCGTCACTCTGACATCTCTCCATTAGTGCCTGTCCATAGGATCCTGTTTGTGTGCATGTGTGTGTATACTTCAGCGTATGTGTGTGTTGTATGACTACAGTGTAAAAACTGAAATTTGCCCTTGCGGGGATCAATAAAGTAAATCTTATGTTTAATCACATATAGGGCCGACACATTTTTTACTGTTCCAAACAAACTTTCACTCACACATAGCTACAAAAAATAGCAATTGCAAAACGTTCTTTTAAGTACCCAAAATTTTTATTGAAATATATAAATAAGGAATGTAATAGCTAAGTGGCATGAGGAAACACATTCCCTACATACCGAAATACAAAACTTAACAAACACAAAGATATTCTATAAAACTTTGATGTTTATTAAAATACATGTGATAAATAAAGCATTTTCATTTCTAACTTCACATATTCTAGCATTCAGAAACACACTCTCTCATTCAGACACATACAAATGGACACAAAGAGCACTCATTTCATTCAGCTGAACATTTCCCACATACGATTCAGGTGATCTAGTTCACTCTGCAGATTTTTTGCGAGCATGCAAACCCTTCCAGAAAACTTGCTCCTGGATGACTTCTTCAGCTTTCGATCATCCTTTTCTTTGAAATACTGATCGATTTCCATGGCAAACTCCTGAAGTAGTCTCTCGGACGACATCCCACCTGTGTGAGATACCTTCTTGCCGTCATCCATCCTATGCACAGACTGTGACAGATGCGCCATCTTGACTGCGTCAGGCGGCGCTCCCGCCCTCTGTAGCCTGGCAATGTCGTGCCTTCTCAGCTCGTTCATCCCAGAGAGGATAAAATCCAAACAATGTTCCAGGTCAACAACATTTTCCTTGTACTCATAAACCAGTTTCTCCACTGCCATCTTATTAAGAAACTTCTTGTTGACCTTGTTTTTGTGTGCATTTATGCCCCCCGCAGATGCCACCATACCAGCACCGACGGCTGTAGCAATCAGCGAGGCACCTAAGGTCGCAGGGGCCAAGGCGATCCCCAACACTGCAGTCACCCCTCCCACAGCGCCAGTGGTGCCTCCCGCGATGCCCATAGTTTTATTCTGCTTGTGCATCTTGTCCAGGCTTTCGCAGATGACGTTGAAGTCTGCGATGATGTCCCGCAGAGTTTCATTGCGTTTCATCATGAGGAGGTTGTAGAGACGAAGGGCTTTTCTCACATTCATGGCTCTCTGATTGAATGATCTGCGCAGAGAAAGTGACAGAGAGAGAGTTCTGGGAATACTTCCACACCACGAAAAATCTTTGAAACAATTATCCCAAAATACTTTTACCAACTCCAAAGGAGAATTTCAAGCATTAGTGCTCATGATTACCTGGATTCCTCCTCTATACTGAGGCCATATTGTGGCGGATCCATCGAGTCAGATTCTGTTGGCGTGACAGCACAGGCAAAGATTAGACACTAATCACACACACAGGTCAAAATGGAACATTTGATCTCTTTTCTGATCTTGCCCTGAACGTGTGTGTTAGTAGGGTTTTCAGTTTTTTACTCTGCTTTCTTTTAGCTGTCAAATGTGTCACTCATTGCAAGTCTTTACGGTGGAAAATGTAACAATAAAGGTTCTTTCTGTGGCATGCTGTAAATCTCCTCACCTGACACCTACCCTACAGATGGTTTCAGGCAAAAAACATAATAGAAACGATCCGTGTTGTTACTGATGGTCACTTAGGGGTTTTGAGACATCAGTATTAGTGTCAGTCTGTTTCGTAGCCTGACAACTCCTCATAGGAGCCTTAAGTGATGTGTTTTTTTGTTTGCCCTGGTGGCAGAAATACGCATCTTTAGGTAACAATAGATTGTACATAAAAATTGATTGATAAACATTATGAGCAGTCCAAAAAAAATTCCACAGAAATTTTAATTGAATCCAAAATAGAAAATATTATTTCACTTACTGGACACTCCTTTGAACCATCTCAACATCCACCTGATGTCCTGTGGAAAACAAGTAGCATCATCTCGTCAAAAACCATTTCAAGCAGAAAAATAATATATCATAACTTTTATTTTAACTGTGTACAGAATGAAGAGTTGATCTTTCCAAGTGCGTGTCGAGTTAAAGGGGGAGAAAAGCTTTACCTCTGTGCCCTCTGTGCTTTGGTGGTAAGACGAGTAGAAGCCAAGAGGGTAGTTTTTTGCAGAACCAAATGTTGACCTCTGGTAGTGTGAAACAGATAGATTTATTAAAACGTCTGTGTGTGTGTGTGTGTGTGTGTGTGTGTGTGTGTGTGTGTGTGTGTGTGTGTGTGTGTGTGTGTGTGTGTGTGTGTGTGTGTGTGTGTGTGTGTGTGTGTGTGTGTGTGTGTGTGTGTGTGTGTGTGCGTGCGTGCGTGCGAGACTCACCATACTTAGGTTATCATCTGGCAGGACGTCCAGGTATGGTCGATAATCTATCTCACTGTAGATTGACTCTGTTGAAGGTGGGGGTGGCGGGGTGAACGACGGTGGTGGTGGTCTGGCCTGCAATCGAAAGAAATACATTTTTACAACGTTTTTTTTCACAGGAATGACCTCTTTTGATATATTATAATTCCACCCTGTCATACATAGGAAACATCTTCTATAGAGTCAAAAAAATGTTTCTTGGAACAAACTTTTCCGAGAATGTTTTATATGGTGTCTAAAGGGAACTGACTACTGAAGCCAGCCTTATGTGGCAACCCAAGAAAGTGCAGTTTGTGATATTTCTGGATGTCTTTCATATCTCAGCCCCACAGGTTACCGCTTAGTTTAAGCACCTTTTGTTGCTGTTTTGGCACTTGTCCTAGAAGGTTTCATCACATGTAGTTGTCAGCCCTGTAAAAAGGTTCTCTTACCTGTTGAGTGGTGTAGTCACACTCTGAGGCTGAGTAGGGAAGGGTGGATTGCCCGAGTCGAGGCGGGACTGCAGGTCTTTCTGTGGCCTTAAAATCAAAGTATATCACAATGTGGTTGCATAACACAATCAAACAAAATGAATGTTTTCCAACATTTCTTTATCCAGAGAGCGAATGCAGACTGTTAGGTTGGATATTTGACAATAATAGCAACCTACATATGATTAAAACTCTGTTAAAATAATGTCATTATCATCCAAAGTCACAGATTCTTTTCCATAGTACATGACTTAAACTCTGCCAATTACCACCGT
Organism: Labrus bergylta; assembly: GCF_963930695.1. Lineage (NCBI taxonomy): Eukaryota > Metazoa > Chordata > Actinopteri > Labriformes > Labridae > Labrus > Labrus bergylta. The sequence goes on along the minus strand of NC_089210.1, from coordinate 7,650,540 downwards.
ATCATCGTAAGTCTCGCGCTGGTTCAGCTTTTCTTCAGAGACAGCTGGGGAGGCTGCAGTTTGCTGCATAGAGCTGATGGTCCGACGTCTTGGTTCTTGGTCTTCATCAGTGTTATTCTAGCCAGGAAAAAAATAAGCAAGATGGAAGAAAGTTGAAGATTTGACATATTTAAATTTAAAGTTTAAACTGGAACAAAATCCTGTAGGTGTCAAGAGGAAACTTAGATTATGTGTAACCATGGCTGAAACCATTATAAGTCACTAGTTCGTTAAAGAATCATCCCTTGGATTATCATAAGAATTTCACGTTAGTATTTTTAGCCTGGAAGTTTAAAAAGCTGTGTTCTATCTTTTAGCGTTCTTTTGTCGTGGCCATGTTTGATAAAGAAAAAAGGAAATGCAAGCATCTACCTCCAGTTATAAAAAACAGGATTGCACTTACCTCAGATTTAAGCTTCAATGAAGAAGTTAGTCTCTCATAGTAGATAGCAGGAGGAGGCGGGCGTGCAGGCCGTGGTCGAGAAGAAGATTGTGTTTTCTCAGTGCCCTCAGCTGGAGGCTGGCAGAGAAAGAAAGAAAGAAAGAAATAAGCCGTTGTTTCTACAGTTGCTTAATGATCCAAACCTCTATTTGTATCATTAAGTGAGCAACAACTTACTCATTTTTAGAAAACCTGTCCGCACATATTAAAGCTTAAGTTGCCAAAATATATTTTTGACTCCTTTCAGATCTGAAAGACATTATTTCAAACAAAAACAAAAACTTATATTTTGATGTACGGTCATATTTGGAAATACACCTATCCTAGGGTTAGGGTTACAATCAATCTGCTCTAGCTATCAGCCTTTCATTAGGTTGGTTGAAAGTTAGGGTGAGACAGGATTTCCAGCATGGCGGCTGCTGCCGATGAGCCTCCGGTGCCCTCTGCAGTAACAGATGTCTGACGTCACTCAGGCTTCCTCCGTTAATATTTACAGTCTGTGGTGACGATGCCAGTTTCTCTTTGTTTTAAGTAAGTAAATCCGAGGTTATAGCCAGAAGCATCTCAACTTAGCTTAGCATAAATAGTGAAAACAAGAATGAGCAGCTTGCTAAGATTCTGAAGCACCTCTTAAGGTGCTCAATTAACAGTGATTTAGTTTCCCTTATTGTAAAAAAAAGAAAAAAGAAACTGGTCTCAAAATGTCAGTTTGAGTCTCTAGCTCATCACTTAGTCTAAAATAAGTTACCTCCACAGTTGTTACAGGTTTTGCATTGATATAAATGGTCTCCTCCTTGGCCTTGGTTTTTGAAAGAATTGAAGTCAAATATATGCTTGGAGGTCTGGGACGAGCAGGACCAGGCCTCTTATAGACTGCAGACTTTTCACTGAGCGGGGAACTCTGAAGAAAGATGGACATGAAAATAAATTAAGACATTGCCAATTTGGATGTGTCACTAGGCACTCTGGCAGCAGCCTTGGTAAGAATCACAAAGACTCAAAATCTGGTTCACTGACCTCTCCATTGGTTGTACTGCTGGTTGTGTCTACAGAATCAGCAGAGTTGTTGGTGTCGTTACTTTGGTCTTTCGGTTGTATTTTAGTCCTCGGACGAGGTACAGGTTTGACTTTGACCTCAGACTGGCTCTCATCCATGACTTCAGGCTGGCAAAAAAGCATCAATAACAGGTATGTTAACAGACATTTATAATCATAGGAACAGCAGCTATTATCTGAAAAGCGATCATCAAAGCTAAAGAATCACATTCCACATTGTTTTGGAATCTCTCTTAAGATTGAACAAAATGATAAGCATGCAAGAACATCACATTTTTAAGTCATTTCTGCATTAAATGAACTTTGAAAAGCTGTATCATTTTTTTAATACCTTTGATTCCTCCTGGTTTTCATGAGTCAGCTGTTCGACTTCATAGGAGGAGGTGTCAGTGGCCTTCATCTGGCAGCTCTTCCTTGGAGGTTTGGGCGGCTGCTGGAATTAATAGTGACAAAAAAAATGACCCTCAAATATGAGACAAAGTATATCACAAAATGATTGTTGTCCAACATTTCTTTATCCTGAGAGTGAATGCAGACTGTTCGATTGGACATTTGATGATAATAACAACCTACGATCTGATTAAAACTCTCCTACAATAATGTCATTATTATCCAAAGTCACAGATTCTTTTCGATAGTACATGACTTAAACTCTACCAATTACCATCTTATCATCGTAAGTCTCGCACTGGTTCAGCTTTTCTTCAGAGACAGCTGGGGAGGCTGCAGTTTGCTGCATAGAGCTGATGGTTGGACATCTTGGTTCCTTATCTTCATCAGTGTTATTCTAGCCAAGAAAAAAATCAGCAAGATTGAAGAAAGTTGAAGATTTGACATATTTAAATTTAAAGTTTAAACTGGAACAAAATCCTGTAGGTGTCAAGAGAAAACTTGTGTCATCAACATCAACTTAATAACAAAAAGTTGCTTAAAAAATAAAAACCCACATTAAACCGAGAGCAAGACTTTAGATTTCTAATGTGTACACCAACCTAGATGTCTCCAATCTCTCTTGAGATTGAACAAGATAATAACACGCACGCAAGAACATCACATTTTTAAGTCATTTCTGCATTAAATGAACTTTGAAAAGCTGTATCATTTTTTTTTAACCTTTGATTCCTCCTGGTTTTCATGGGTCAGCTGTTCGACTTCATAGGAGGAGGTGTCAGTGGCCTTCATCTGGCAGTTCTTCCTTGGAGGTTTGGGCAGCTGTGGGAATTAATAGTGACAAAAAAAATGACCCTCAAATATGAGACAAAGTATATCACAAAATATATGTTTTCCAACATTTTTTTTATCCAGAGAGTGAATGCAGACTGTTCGATTGGATATTTGATGATAATAACAACCTACGATCTGATTAAAACTCTGCTACAATAATGTCATTATTATCCAAAGTCACAGAATCTTTTTCCATAGTACATGACTTAAACTCTGCCAATTACCATCGTATCATCGTAAGTCTCGCACTGGTTCAGCTTTTCTTCAGAGACAGCTGGGGAGGCTGCAGTTTGCTGCATAGAGCTGATGGTCGGACGTCGTGGTTCCTTGCCTTCATCAGTGTTATTCTAGCCAGGAAAAAAAATAAGCAAGGTGGAAGAAAGTTTTAGATTTGGCATATTTCTAATGTGTACAACAACCTAGATGTCTCCAATCTCTCTTAAGATTGAACAAGATGACAACACGCATGCAAGAAGTAATTTTTGCATTTAAAATCAACTTTTGTTCTTTTTTTTAATACCTTTGATTCCTCCTGGTTTTCATGGGTCAGCTGTGGGACTTCATAGGAGGAGATGTCAGTGGCCTTCATCTGGCAGTTCTTCCTTGGAGGTTTGGGCAGCTCTGGGAATTAATAGTGACAAACGAGGAAAGGCAGCAAACTGACCCATCAGTGGTTTTTAGATGCTGCAAATGTACCAAATCTTAATGTTGTCATATCTTCATAAGTGGTTGCTTTGAAACATGTTCTGGTTGCTGTTCACCTGCAGGAAGCTTTAAACTTCTTGTTTTAATTGAGTGTATAGAAATATCTAAACCACTGATGTAGGGCTGTTGTTGAGAGGTGGCCCTTCGACAATGATTGATCAACAACATTAAATGACTGAATGATTAAATAAAAGCATGGAGAAAAATGAGTTACAATAAAACTGATGTATTAGCATTCCATACAAGACCTATTTTAGTAGCTTTGCATGAACCGCACATGCAACAAAGAAAAGTCTACCTGAAACACTTGTGTATTTCTTGCCCACATGCTTTGTTAGAATAATATAGCATTTATATAGATGTTTTCTTGGACTTTTTTTCTGTAACTCTGCCAAATTAATGTTAACCACGAAGCAACTTCAAGTGCTAAGAAAGTAAAGCTGAAGTGCCAAAACTGCAGTTCCTCCAGTGGCCAACTGGAGCTTGTTCCAAAAGCGAGTAAATCACAGTTTTGATCCTGATGGCTGATTTCTCAAGTTGTAACAACTGGAAGGATACTTAATTTTTCATAACTTTTTGTTCAATACCAATTTAAATCCTGATTGATTTGGACTGCGGTGTCTTAAAGCTCCTGTGAGAAGTTTTTAAAAACTTTTTTATCAAACTGACCAAAATTCATATTGCAGCTTCTTTTTGACCTACGAAAGCAAAATAGACCATCAACTAAAAGCTGAACTATTTCTATATTGTAGATTTGTTACGCCTGTAACTGCTGCCACAGGTTATGAGTCAGATGTGACAATCTACAACTTGTAAACAAAAAGCAAAACAATTCTAAGCATATATTGACAATGAATGATACATTATTTATACAGTCTTAGAACTTATCGTTGCTTGAGCAGTGGGATTAAAGTCAAGTACTTTAAACACACCACTATGGCTTCTGTATTCATGATCTTGTTTCTGGTTTGTTGCGTAACACGGTTTCTGTTTTGAAATCCCAGATGTGCTCAATTGTAGACAGTTGCAGCTTGTCATTTTTTAATGTTTGGGTTCTAATGCTACATTTTAAGTCATAATGATGCATTATGATGTAAACCATTAAGGATAAAACATCCAGTTTTATATTATCAACTACAAGAGAATTGCTGTTACTTGCAAACCAGAGGAACCACAAGTGTTTGTTTCTAGAGACTGACAAGAAGAAGGTGAAGATGAACCTTTCTCTCATGAATACTTGCAGTCTCATATAATTTTTTAATTACATTAAAAACATATATTTAATCATTTACAAGCAACAGAAAGAGCTGATTCTTACCGTCGTGTTCCAGTTAAAGCTCAATGTTTCTCTCTTGTGTTTTACTGCCTGAAGCCTCATCGGAGGGCAGAAGCCATAGTTGTCTGCTTCTCTTTCACTGTCATACAGTCTAAAGAAGCCTGAGGGGGGGGCTATCCCTGCAGTGTCACAAAAAAAAACCAAATCTGGGTGTATCCTCACTTCTGGCAAATTAAAGTATTTACCTTAGCAAGTGGACAGGAGGCTGAAATATGTCAGAACTGTCACTCAAACATCCAGTAACACACAAAAATGTTAAATAGGAAGTCGTTGCTTTGATTGATATTAATATACATGCCAAACACCAACCCTAACCTCAACTACCTTCACCAAAAACCAAGTCTTCTCTTTAAAGTGTAATGGTTTACCTTGTGTCGACCAGCTATTCCTGTTGTCAACAGTGCAGGTTGATTGTTAATGTTATTGTAGGGTGTGTAAAGAATCTTGTGTATGAGCGTCAGTCTTTATGTTCGGGTGTTTGTTTTTTAGTACTCGTCCAACAGGCCAAGTGAGTGTGTGTTTTTGAAATATGTTCTGTGACTGCTTTCGTGCTTAGTCATCATGGGCCTGAGTCTAGAAGGGCAACTTGATTTAGGACTGCAATCTGGATGTGATGCTCTTCTTTAATTATTCATAATTGTGTTATAACCGCTGATTGGGGAAAGTAAATCCTTTTTCCAATCTGAGAAAAGTTTTCAGAGGGTAAGGAGTTAGCGGACATGGCTTGCTAAACTGTTATTTCATTTCATTTTCATGCATTTGTTTGTTTTTTTATAAAATAAATGACCTATTTGCTTTCCTGCACACTCTGTCTCTGCGCTGATCGTGCATGGGTCTCATCCAACAAGCTACAGCCGCACATCAAAAGAAACGATTCTGCTCATTAAGCGAGCCACGCCATGTTCTTGTGTTTGGAGGGAGTGTCACTGATAGTTTTCCAGTTGGCCTCAAGTCAAGCTTACTCCTGGTGGTTTCTCTAAATCTAATTCACAATTATGTTTCAATTTGAAACAGCGCTATACTATACACATCCCTCACTAGCTAGAAGCTCCTTTCCAACTATAACTAACTTTTTAAGAAATCCCTAAAAACTCTCCTCTTCAACATCGCCATCCACCACTAACCAACTCTGTTCTCATCCTCCTTCTCTTACATTATATCTTCTTTGCATTGTTTCCTCTGTTTTGTTTTGTTTTGTTGTTATTCGTACTTCGTAAAGCGCAATAGAAGTCTATGACATTATTTTCTAAGCTTACTTTCAGCTCGGGACTCTAACTTGTGTTAATACTGCGGTACATATAGTCCTTTAGTCCTCTTTGTTCTTTAAATTGACCTTTATGTTTTGTATCTATAGTGTCTTTACCATGTTAGCATTTAGCATCAGTGAATGCTGGAATAAGCAGTCTGATATTGTCGCCACTGAAATCATTCACTCTATGTTGTTATATTGGTTAATAATAATCAAAAACAGACCTGAACTACAATACATATTGCATGACAGTCGACTTCATGTTAAGTGATAAGACACTTTTATTCCTAAAGCTACAGTATAAACTGTTTGAGTATAGCCTAATGTATGTTGTCTGTTGCATGCAATGAGACTTGTAACTAAATTAATCATCCAATATATTGATACATAGAGCAACAAGCAGCAGCAAGACCAGGAGTCATATGACTGGAACATCATTATGCCAATTTAAAAATTATTATAGCTTGTTTTAAATAAAATAAATATAGGCATAATCTCCTCTCTGAGTGTACATTAGTAGGCCTACTCGAGGAAGCAATAGTCATACTGACACTTGTGACATGAATGCATTTGGTGAATGATTTGGTGAATCGTAGGGCCTGCCAAAGCAAGCATGCAAACATTTGAATGATCAATGTTTATTTCAGCGTAAGTCTATGTTATTATTTACTGACACAACTCCGCTGTCACAAGGACAGATACAAGAAATCTTTCTCACCAGAAGGCCATAACTCATGTACAACAGCTCACCTCATGCGAGCAGAGAACTGTCATCATGATAATATCTGTCTCTCCATACTGTAATCTGTTCTGCACATGTTTACAAATTCTCCCTGCACTCATGTTCGCTTCATTTGGCTGTCTACTCGCCGTTACATTGTATAGTTTCTGCTTATTATATGTCTGCACTCATGCACTTTAACTTATGTCAATACTGTCCATTTACAACTCTGTTTTTGCACATTTACATTTAATCTTCCATATTTAATCTTCCTATTTAAATCCCTCCATTCCCCCTCAAACCCCCACACAGGACTACCTCACTGGACTGTAAAATACAATATAACGTGCAATATATTTATCTGTATAGTAATTTTACTCATAGTTTTTCTTTTTATATCTATTTATATCTGCACCTATTTTTATATGTAAATACATGCTGCTGTTTTTCTATCCTGCACTACAACGAGCCAAATGCAACGAAATTTCGTTCTTATCTGCACTGTAAAGTGTTTGAATGACAATAAAGAAAGTCTAAGTCTAAGTCTAAGTTTAAAACTAGTAATGCTTAGTTAAATCCTGGTTGTATATATTCACAATCTTAGTTTTGATATTTTTAGTACTTACTTACTTTGTAATTAATATTATATTGTGTTTAGATTTGCTAACATTGTGTTTTTTTACTCATATTGTGTGTTTGGATAACCTGCTGCTGTAATGCCACAATTTCCCAGTTTGGGATCAATAAAGTAATTCTAATCTATTCTATTCTATTCTATTAGTCTTTTTCCTTGTAATAAGTAGCCTATGTCTCCAATAAGTGTGTTTATTTCTCAGTTGGACTTGGAAACATACTCGTGCTTCATCATTCATTTCACACTCACATCACACCTCGTGACCCATCACAGACTTTTCTTGTGCACCGGTTTGTAATACGAGATGATGGTCACCCTGTTCCACCAATCAGAGCAAGTTCCTCATCATTTTTCCTCCAATCACTGAGCCTCATAGTGGGGAAGTAAACGCGACAGTCATTCACGTCACTTCTTTCCTTGCTTTCTGCGACGGTTGATGTAGTGGTTGATCTGCGCGCTGGATATTATCGAAAAACAATATTGAGTGTTTTTTTGTTGTTGTTGTTGTTGTTCGGGGACAAAAAAAAATGACTCCACGGGAAGTATTTTGTATCCTCGCGGTGTTGTTGGTAACACAAACCGCCGCCGTAATCAGGTAAAAAAAAAACTGTTTGTCAGGTGACTTTTTTTTATTGCAGCCAACATCATATTGTAACATCCCTGCGTCACTTTCATAGCGACGCACAGGTGGACTGAAGTCAGGTGATTGTGTGCGCGCTTCACTGAGTTAACGTCCGTGTTCTCCGGTCATAGTCATAATAAGCCCCACGTGTTGACAATTAATGTGAGCCAAATGAATGTCACCTGTGAGTATTTAGGCTGCAGGTTAATGACGGTGTTAGAAGTTCTAATGGACCGCTTCGCTGAGATTGCGCTGTTTGAAGAAGCGCGTCAGAAGCAGGAAGCTTCTTTACGCAGCCTGACTTGTCATGTTTCCGTCTGTATTTTAACATGTATAAGGGATTTACAAATAAAGAAAGGACTCAATTATCAGAAATGCATAATGTAACTCGGAAGGCAGTGGTGATTACTCCTCATTCAAGTGCAAAAATCAAACATTGGTTCTTTAAAATATTAAAATGTTCTCAGTTGTAACAATGGAGAACAAACTGTTCTTTAGAAAACAAGAGAGGTGCTAAAGAGAACCATCGAGTTTACCGAAAGAGAAGAAAAGAGCAAACAAAAGCATTTAGGTAGTCGGTGTACATTTGTTTGTTTTGCCTTTCTACAACATTTTTCGTACCTCTAAGGCTTACGGTGTTTTGGCAAAGTTGAACGTCAGCAATGAGAGGGATGCTGCCTTTTAACCTTACTGACCTCAAAGTAATTACATTAACAGATTATTTGAATGTTTGCATTCAAGTTGTCCTTGAAATACATGTTGTTGAGTTTCAATGAGTAATATAATGTTTAAATCAATCAATAAGTGAATGGTTTCCACCTCTGAGGAGCAGAATATTTAAGGATTCACATCAATTTAAAATCTTTTACGGCTATATTGCTGATTCAATATTTGAAAGATGTTAATTACTTGACAGTTAGTTTACTTGACTTTAATAGCAGTAGAAAATGATGCATAATAACATCTAACCTTTAAGAGACTAATGTGTTATGTCTTGCAAAGCACATGTCTGCACGGTTGTTTCTGTTGACATTTAATTCAGTAATGACTCTTTTCAGAGTCCCCCTCCATAAGACCAGAAGCCTGCGTCGCCTGATGAGTGACAATGGGAAGACTGTGGAGGAACTTCTGACTTTAGCAAAGAGCAACGGAGCACCAGACAGCTTGCCCTCCCCACAAGTGCCCGTAGAGAGGCTGACCAACTTCATGGATGTACGTGTATATATACTCACACTAAAGAAACACAGATCTCTAGAAACTAACATGTTGACAGTTGCCTTTATATTTAATGTTGGTGTCTATTTTGTCAACGTCGGCAACACGTCCACAACACTTTCACACTCTGTCCCACATGTGTTGCAAGTTAACTGAAGCCATTGTGGGACAAAAAAAAAAGAAGAGTGCAATATTTGAGCAGCAGTGCAAGTGAGATAAAGGGGAAGATGAGGAATGTAAGATTGAAACAGAAATAACATCACAAGTTGGGTTTTTTCATTTCATGTGTTGCCTCTTGCTTTTAACAACCTTTATTATGAATTACTGATTTATTTAGATGACTAAATGTGATAAGCTTATTGTTGTGCAACCTCACAATAAGCCTAACACATTTCTTTTACTTCACTTGAGTTATGCCTGTGCTTAACTGATTACTTTTTTAGTCCAAATCCTTTTTTATTTATTTATTTATTTATTTATTTTTTATTAGCAAAAAATGTAAACCCTTTCCAAAGACAAAAAGCTCTTCAGTGTGTCCCTTGCTTTTACCTGTTACCTTTATCCCAGTAGATGTTAACAGAGAACAATGAGGAAATGGTCGTCACGTTCCTTGTATGTGTACACATATATATCCGTATCAGATATCCCTCTGTGTATGAGTGATAAGTAAGTCTCCATGTAGGTGTCGTTGTATCAGGAAAATCTCTGCCAGAATATCTGATTCTTCCTTTGATCCTTTCTAACGAAGGCATGGTTTCACAGCTGGTCTCTTTTTGTCCCCTCAGGCCCAGTACTACGGGGTGATCAGCATCGGGACCCCTCCTCAGGACTTCACTGTGCTCTTTGACACTGGCTCCTCCAACCTCTGGGTCCCCTCCATTCACTGCTCTTTTCTTGATGTGGCCTGCTGTGAGTTTGCTTTTTTTGGTTTGCAATTTTATGAGGGGGAAAAAAAAGTCACATTTCTCATTTGCTATTTACCTAAATCTTTCATGCATACATTTCACAGTGTAATAGGGATGTTCATGTATCCTTGATTTCAGTTCCAGTAACTGTTTTGTCTTGCTTCCCCACACGAACGCTTAACTCACCTATAAAAGTCAATTTCATTACTTTATATAATATTGTAAGTAGGACGAGAAACCTTGACCTTAATCGTGGCTGAACCGATCCTTACAATGTGACAGACAATCAATCTTTATTTGTATAGCGCCAATTCATAACAAATGTTTTCTCGAGACACTTTACAAAAAAGTAGGTCAAGATGTCACATGGTGGATTTAAAACTTTTTACTGTCATTTCAATTCTTTCAAACGTCCAATCAGATTGTTCAGGGGAAAAGGGTTTTTGGAAACATTTGAATGGTGGGCTCAGACTCGGAGCGCACAGATTTAAATGAGGAGGATTTGGGATGTTGGGATGTGGTAACACTCAAATTTAAAGCCCTGACTCTTCACAATAGTAAACCTTTTATTGGTCCTTTTTTAATTGCCTTTCCAACTCTGTGTTTGCAATCGTTTCATACAGCGTGAATCATACCAGCAAGATGTGTAGTAACGACCGTCTCTCTGTTTTCTAAGTCTGTGGAATCTGTAATTTGATGTTTTTATTACTCCGTCCTCTCGTTAGGGCTCCATCATCGCTACAACTCAAAGAAGTCGAGCACATACGTCAAGAACGGCACATTATTCTCTATCCGGTACGGCAGAGGCAGCTTGTCTGGCTTCATCAGTGAGGACACTGTCTCTGTAAGACCCAGAAACATTCTCTCCCTCCCTCACACAGCCCTTTTGTCCAACTGCATTCCTCAGATTTTGGTGGTCACACCATTCCTATTATCTCATTAAAAAAAAAAACTCTGTTCTGTGTTGACTTCTTTCTCTCCTAATTTATCCTTCAGGTTGCAGGTCTGCCCATTCCTAAACAACAGTTTGGTGAAGCATTGAAGCAGCCTGGCATCACATTTGCAGTGGCACGGTTTGATGGGGTGTTGGGCATGGGGTACCCATCAATATCAGTGGCAAATGTTACCCCGGTGTTTGACACAGCCATGGCTGCCAAGCTGCTTCCCCAGAACATCTTCTCTTTTTACATAAGCAGGTTGGTTTCTAGTTTAATAAGCGAGTAAAAAAAGGTCAAGCTAAATCGGTGTGTTTATGATATAAATGGTTTCTTGCCTAAAACCAAACTGTTGTTCCCCTTCAGTAGTTATATACGCAATTGAGGTTTTTTTTTCTTCCATGTTGTGAAACAAGTTGGCTTATGTTGGTGTCTTTATGTGCTCACACAGTTAGTTCTCCTTCTGTATCTCTCAGAGACACGACTTCAGCAGTAGGAGGGGAGGTGATGCTGGGCGGGACAGACCCCCAGTACTACACTGGAGACCTACACTATGTCAACGTGACAAGAAAAGCCTACTGGCAGATCAAGATGAACGCGTGAGGAACAAGCTTTTTGTGGGGTTTTTTTTTTTTAGTCATAGGAAGTGGGTAACGGTGTAGTTTTGGTTGACAAACTGTTTATTATGTTTCCTATGGACACAACTTTCCCTTTTTTAGTTTGATTCATTCCTTAACTGCTACTTGTAAATGATATTCTTACAACACAGAGGCATAAATAAAGAAGCCCCTTGGGAAATGGTTTTCTTAATAGAAATCATAATGGCTTTAAGGAATGATTTCTTGGTTTGATATGACCGCACATTTTTTAACAATATGACTCACGTGAACTTGTCTCTATGCACATGCTGCCTCCTCTCTTGTCTCCCTCCTGCAGAGTTGAAGTTGGCAACCAGCTGACTCTCTGCAAAGCAGGTTGCCAGGCGATTGTTGATACGGGAACCTCCCTGATGGTCGGACCCGTGGAGGAGATCAGAGCGCTGAACAAAGCCATCGGCGCTCTGCCCCTGCTGATGGGAGAGGTAGAGCCGAACATATAAAATGAAAGCGTGTAATGTCCCACATGTAGGGCTATGCGGACCCAGACATCCAATGACTAAAATTCTTCATCCGGTTCAATTATTCTGTTAAAACAAACAGGATTGAAAAAGTTACATTGATCCATCTGATTTTATTTCTGCTTTGATAGGCTGTTACATCTATCCAGGAAAAATCCAAAGATAATCATCCTGAGATCATACATTTTTTTTTACCCAGATGAAATATTTAACTCTTCAGCATATTCTTTTCTCCTTCCCCTCTCTATAGTACCTAATTGAGTGTAAGAAGATCCCAACACTCCCCGTCATCTCCTTCAACATCGGAGGGAAGATGTTCAACCTGACTGGTGACGATTATGTCATGAAGGTACATACACTCTGGGGTCTTGTCTCACCCTGACAGGGTTCCCTTACAATAACAACTGGCCAGTCAGAATCAAGTATTTAAAGTATGTCCTGAGAACTATTTGTTGTATTTGCTTATCAATCATGAAATATTTCAATGCTTCGGATTTTTTCATATTCAGCTCATTCATAAAACCCCAAAACCAAAGTCATTATAAAGCAACCCACTAGTTGTGTGCACATGGAGGAAAAACAACCTTGCTTACAAGTATACTTCTATCCTCTTGCTGCAGGAGTCTCAGATGGGGACGTCAATCTGTCTGTCAGGCTTCATGGCGATGGATATCCCCCCTCCGGCTGGACCCCTGTGGATTCTTGGAGACGTATTCATCGGAAAGTACTACACTGTGTTTGACAGGAATGCTGACCGCGTGGGGTTCGCCTCTGCCAAGTAGTTCACCCGAACAGTTGTACATTTCGTCATAAATTTTTCATTTCTTTGATTTGCATCGATCAAAAGCATTTGGTCTTGTGGTTGTTGCGTATCACTGCGGAGCTGAGCTTGCCACAAAAACATGTTTTCTGAGAGAGGCTGGTTTCTAATGAGCAGGTGTGGATTTTAAGTTAATAGCAAGGAGTGGTGCAGTGTGTTGCTGCCACTGAACAAAGGGACTGAATCACTTGGTTTCCTTCACGTCATTATGACGACTATATAAAACTGCAACTTTTCATTTGCGTTTGTTTTTCAGCTGTTTTGTTCTTGCTAATTTATATGCTTTAGGGGTTGCACCCAACATTTTTTTTTTTTTTTTTTTTCATGAATTTATTTTTTGCTATAGAGTCACAAGTTCATTTCAAGCCTAATAGGACCGTATTATTGGGCTGCTTCTGTACCCAGATCTGTAAGGATGTTTCTTTTTAAATAAATCTGTAAATTTTAATACCAAATGTCTTGAAATGTTGAATTCTGGATAGATGGGTTGAGATCGTAACGTTGTGTAGTGTCAACTCGTTGAGTATTGGTAAGAAACTGATCAATTGTTAATCATTTCACCAACTTTAGAATTGTAGGCCGATTCATGATAAATCATTTTTACAGCCGCTAACAATAGAATTCAACTGCTTCCTATCTAACGTGACCTTCAGCTCAGACATGGTTAGATTCATAATACATAAACGATTTGTAACACACTTTACATTTCTGGCAAAAACATCAAGTGCTACAGAGTTGGAAAAAAAACTATCATATTGTGATATGGATGTAAATGTTCACATGCCAATGAAAGCTTCTTATCGGCTAACATTAACATTCAACTGCTTCACAGCTAACTAATTTCAGCTAGGACTTAGCAAGTCTCCATTTTTTTATTTTGTTATACAAGTAAGCAATGTTAGCTTGGAAGCCGTTTAATGCTAATGTCAGCTTTTGATTAGCAGTTAAGATATTCAACCACTTCCAAGTCAACATTGCCACTAGCAGTTTACTTGCATTTTGTAATACAACTTAAGGACACTGTTAGCCGGAGAGCAGGTGAATGCTAATAAACTTGTGAATTAAATTTGACAATTTATTTGATTTGGATATTCATGAGCTCATAATATATATCTAATATAACTCTATAACTACAGTCATCTGAGTAGTTGTTGCATTATGATCAGTGAAGTTGGTATAAATCAAGAATCTCATTGGGGAAAAAAAAAGAGCTAAACCTACAGTGTACTGTTTTTAACATTTATTGAAGTATACAAAGTGCTGCACCATTCAACTCCAGAGCTGAACTAAAAAGAGAAAGCTGGGGTAATATACAGATCATGCAACACAGCGTATGGCCAATACACCCTCCACAAGGTAGAGGTAGTGATCTACTTTGGGTTTGTTTGACAAATAACATTACAGAAGTGTTACATTGAGTCCCCTTCTTTTAGCACGGTAGTCATTTGTAGCATAAAATAGGTCTGCAATGATGAAGACAATAAGCACTAACCATTGTGGATTCATCTCGTATCAATACTTCCAGAACGAAACACACAATGAAGCGCAATGAGTGTTACTTTACATGTGGGATTGAATCGTTGCAAATAAATATTTGGCTCTTCTCAGTTACAAATGTACAATAGATACAAAAATATGAACCTGTTTTTTTAAGATTATCGACTGAAAGCACAACAGAAAAGAACTATAGACAACCCAAATCCCTCCATTTTGTACACAATACAAACTGTAGGTTTGGAATCGAGGGCACACCTGTTCCCTATCACTGCATTTTTTTTTCTTTTGTTCTAAGGCTAAAAGTGAGAACAAAACGCCACAATGTGATTATTTTGGACAGCATGTTTTGGGTAGTTATAATATTCCCCTTTTAAGTGTGACGGCTTCGTCCCCTACACGGCTATGATAGTGGTCTGACACCTTCCACAAGCGTGTTTAACATCAGACACCTCGGCTACCAAAGCTGCTTTATGATACTCAGGATATGTGTATAGATCCATCCTGATCCCATCACACCTAAAGGAGATTAGCACCTGTAATCTATTAGAATACTGTTCGCATCTAAATCCTGGTCAGGTGATGTTAGGACGATGACTGACCAATAACGAGCCAGTGTACTGCACTAATACGTGTCTGGCAACCTACTCTAGACAGGCTGAGCCAGGTTGGCACCTAAAAAGGTAATCAGGGTTAAATGGGGACTTGAAGAGTGTCCACAGAGACATCAAACTACAGAGGTAAAAGAAGTCACACTGAGGATGATTCCCCAGATGCACAAATCCTTCTTCAAAGATCCAGATAAAGTGATCTGCAAACAGTGAAGATGTTTGCAGGGAACTGAACAGCAATCTGAATTAAAGCAAAAAAACCAGTAAAGCAAAGCATTTTGACAAAGTTCATTTAGCATAAGCCGTTGCACCTTGACATTTTGACGGCGCAAAGTAACCCAAGATGGAGGTCGCAAGAGATAAACATGAAAAAAGAAAGCTTATCAGAGCTTGGTATCAAAGCAATGACTGTGAGACTGAAGGAGCGTTTCTGTTCGTAACAAAGAGGAGCTCTGTTTTAGAGAGTCGTGTGGAAACATTTTGTTGACCAAAAAAAAAAAAACCAACAAGCTGTTTTGTTCTGATTTCATGACTCAAATGTCACATTCACATAAATTACTATCCCTGGATGTTTATCCAACATTGCATCAGATTAACTGAACGGCGCGAGTTGGAAATATTATAAACAGAAAACATATATTCCTGTTAAGAGTTCTAGACAAGGTAACACATGCAGGCTGCAAAAAGTCATAGCACAGCCTTGTGTTTGTTTTCACACATCCCTGGGGAAATGTAAAGCATACCTCTTGAACTGCAGCCACTGTTATGAATTAAGTTATCTCACCAAACCTTGATTCCATACAGATCTCTGTAAAACTGTAGCTCGACTACAGACTCCAGAGGATGCCGAGTCATTCGGGCTGATTAACAATTTATTAGCTTTTTGGTTGGCATACACACAATCAACGTTACATTCTTACCCTTCACACAGTGGCACAGACACAGATGAAAAAAAAAAAAAACAACAGAGTGAAGAACATTGACCTGCATCAGACATCTCTGTCTTCTAAAACCGAGATTAAAAAAAGGGCTCAAATATAAAGCACAGTGTACTCAGATTCCATTTCGATACCAGAAGTACAACGCCCAAACAGCTATTCTGCTTTTAACCTCATTAATACGTTGGCTTCAGTTATCAGTCGTCTTTCATCTGAGATTTAAAATAGTATTATTATGATCACGCCACAGCAGCTTTCATGTTAGGACTTTTACAGATCTCACCATTACATAACTGCTACTGTGTATATTTGCTTCCTTTCTTTCTTTTTTTTTTTGTGAAGACACATTTTAGTACGAAGGAGATATGATTCCATGCAGTTGTTTTTTTTCCAGGAACCTCATGATGGTCCCTATGCCCACGTAACTGTCTGATATTTCTGTGTTGTTTTGAAGCCATGTTTCTGTTTGAGGTTGTCAGGGATGTTCTGGTTCTGCAGCAGCAGTTCTCAGCAGCCCCTCGGGATCTGAGAGGGCGCAATAGAGCGTGTACCCCAGCTCGTCCACCTCCGGTTCAGTCAGCTCACAGAATAAGTTCACTTTAGGGCTGAGGACACATGGCAGCCTCCCAGCCTCAAGGTGTCCCACTAGTGAGCGTAGCAGCTGAAGGAAGCGGTCCGCCAGCGCTTCCTGCGTCCAGTCGCCTTCTTTTTCGCACAGCAACAAGATGGCGTTGGTGAGCTGGCTTGCATTGAGTGTGTTGAGGGCAGGGTTGAGCTTGCACACGGCCTTCGCCACCTTTAGGCAGGCGCAGCGGCAGCCTCCGTCCTCCTGGTCCAGCGCCCTGAGTCGTGCCGTCTCAGCCACTCGGAAGCTCTGCCGCCACAGGTTCTCGTGGCGCTCTGCCGCAAGTCGATGTGGTTTCGCGATCAGCGAGGTCCCATCCTCCATCACGAGTAACGGCAAGAAGTCCACATACAGCTTCCGGTTCTTCTCGTACTGCACCTCCAGGGTCAGTGTTTCTGAGGGGACCACGGGACGGATGATGTAGTCGAGGACGCTCCCTATAGCCGGCCAGTTTATGGAGCCAGCTACAAGTTTGTCAAAGACTTCAAGGACAGATTTAGGCGAGAGGTAACCTCCAACCATGCAGCGGTCCCAGTAGCTGCTGTTTCGAGGAAAATACTCCAAATTCTCTCTGCGGACGAGCCAGAAACCCGGGACGTTCATGATGGTGTCCTCACCTGGGATGGAAGACCAAAGGTTCTTCTCCAGGATAAGAGGCACCATGAGCTGAGCGTGGTCCGCTGTCACCACCTAAGAGATTGAGGAATAAGCTGTTATCTACATTTGCTTGCTAACGCCTTAAAGCAGAACCGAGTGTGTGTGTGTAACCCCCTCACCTGAAGGTCGTCATACAGACTGCCACTCAGATACATCTCTCTGAGCGGCATGTCAGGTAGTTTGGCATGAAGGAACACTCTGAGTTCAGCACAGATGTCCAGTGCTGCCCTCCTGGCCGTCGCCTGCTCCTCCGCAGGGATGTTGACATTAGTTTGGTAAAACCCCCACAGGTGCTCCTGCAGGGACAGACGCATCCGGGCCCGCAGCAGGTCTGACTGAGTGGCACCACTTCCTCCCATAGCAGCTCGACCCACAGCCCTGCGCAGGCAGTCTGTGGAAATGAAATACAGTTACATCTGTTCGGCTTCACAGATGACGGACATGTTACCTGTTTCACCATTTTTTTTTATATCATACTTTAAAGAGGGAAAAATGGATAGGCGAAAAAGCATTTTCAAAATATAAGACTTCTAAAACAAAAATACTACAATACAGCTACTACAGTGTGGGAGAAGTTGTAATATTTGAAATAAGTCTATCAAACACTTGGCTGACTAACTACAGCAACACTGAAAGTAAACACCCACAGTAAACGAAGCGCAAGATTCCTCCACAAAGGCTGACTGTCAAAAAATAAAAATGACAAGTGGCTGAAGGTATAAACCACAGAAAGACATAATGATGAGGAACAAATTCATCTTGTTTAGGACACTTTTGTTGTCCTCACCTGGTTCAAAAGCATGGGAGGAAGTGGGCAGAGAGTGCATGGACCTGCTGACTGTGGACTTCATGTTTTGGTTGAGTACCCGTGGTGATGAACCCATCCAGGCAGGCTCTTCCCAGCTTCTCTGTCCCGTCTGCTCCATCTTGGTGGGGCTGGTGGGTGCACTTATGGCACGGTCATACATCTGCATAACAAGGAATTGTGTACACATTGTTCAGGTGGGTACAGAGTGGTTTTTTTTCTCTTTATCATATTCTTTTAAAAATCAAAAGATAAAGTGGTGTCTTTCTTACTCTTTTCACAGCTAAGGTTGCAATGCCAAGCATGGCTGCGCCGCCCACTCCCAGCACAAGCTTGGCATTGGAGAGCATGAAGTCGATTGCCGTGCCGATCCCATTGTCATCTTTCTTCCCTTTACGGTCTCCATTCACCCCTGCCATCCTGCCACTAAAAACGCACAACATAAAAAGTAAGACGATGGGACACTGGAAAAAAAAGTGAGGAAAATTATCTGACTTTGTTATGTTTCTTGACTGAGTTTACAAGATTCTAAGTACAGAAATATTACAAGTGGACATCTCAACAGGATCTATTGAAGAAAATGATTTAAGCCAGTGGTTCTCAAACTTTTTAGACTGCGTACCACCTCCTAAAGTATTTGGCTCTCCAAGTGCCACCATTACGGTAGACGGTAAAATACACTGTAGGCCTATTTGAGATGAGAGATGAGATTCAACTTTATTGTCATTACACATATACAAGTATAGAGTAACAAAATGAGGTTTGGCATCTCACCAGAAGTGCAAATAAGCAGAAAGTGCAAGAGTCTGTGCTATGTACAGTAATTACAAAATTTACAGATGTAGACTAAAAAAAATGAATTATTAGGTATATATGGATGGCTGGATTAATGGGATGCTATAAATATAAATAAATGCTATAAATATAAGTGTATTTTTAGGATTATAATATACAGATTAAGGTGCAGTGGTGCTATTTCAACACACATTTCATGCAAGAGGCAAATTAATTCATAAAAAGAATATTATTTGAAGAATGTTAATGTACAGCTGCTTGCTGCGGATTGTGTGCTGAACTCCAATAAATAACAGAATATCTGTTAATGTAGGCCTACATTAACAGATATTCTGTTAATGTCTGTTACAGTTCAGTACTGAAACAACAGCAAGCAGCTGTAAGCCTACATTAACAGATATTCTGTTAATGTCTGTTACAGTTCAGTACTGAAACAACAGCAAGCAGCAGATATTCTGTTGATGTAAGCCTACATTAACAGAATATCTGTTAATGTAGGCTTACAGCTGCTTGCTGTTGTTTCAGTACTGAACTATAAGGGAATATCGAGTGGAACTTTTCAAAAGGCGAGGCGTACTCCTGTTGTTGTTTATGTCTGTGTGCGAGCATAAATTGAGCAGATTAAAGCTGTTTGTCGCAAAAACTAGATTCATTTAGAGGGGAAAACACATTTGATATAAATACAACCAAACAGATACAAGACAGATAAGAGTACGACAAAAAAAATGTTTCGTTTTATGCTGAATGGGTTTGTTTTTTTATATTGTGGAGATTTATTTGCGTACCACCACAGTGAGCACACGTACCACCGGTGGTAGGCGTACCATAGTTTGAGAACCACTGATTTAAGCAATCACATCCAACAGCTGATTTTTCACTATCCTAAAACCACAAAAGTCAACCATCTCTCATAAAGAACGTCTAATCAGTATTTTCTCATTCATGAACCCACCTGGGAGATACGCCTCCAGTTGACCTTTAACCCACCTCCAGATGACCCCTTGCCCCTACATAAGCCCACCCAATCTGCTGTTGAGGAAGAACTGGCCCCTCTTCAGAGCGTCCTCCTTATCTTCAGGTACCGTCAAGGCCTGGCAGCGGCGGAACTCGCGAGCCACGGCACGGCGATAGTAGTTGCGGTCGGTGTATTGAAGCTGACGCCCGGCACGGAGGAGCGCCCGGTAGAGCTCCAGGACGGCACTGCGAGACCAGCCGCCCATGAGGGACCACGCATGGAGAGGGGGGGATACCCTGGCACCTGGGGGAAAGATTCAAAGTGACGTCACTCTTGAACGTATGGGTGGGGAGAGACCATGACCTGCGTCTTCATTCATTCATCTAATACAGGGATGGGCAACTTTGGTCACGGCAAAGGGGCCACATTCAATTAATTCTCCCTGCCAAAGGGCCAAATTGTAGTACATGTCTCAAATTTAACTCAACATATACCAGTGATCAAATATTATTATGGACATATTTCTGGTTTTCATGATTTCATGGCAGATTTTGTCACACTTTCTTCATGTTTCCAAATAATTGATGACCTGAGGGCCACTTTAAGGGTTGATGGGGGCCGCATGTGGCCCCCGGGCCGCCAGTTGCCCCACCCCTGATCTGATATGACACCATCCAAGACGTGTCAGGGAAAACCTACGTACTTATCTTTATAAATCACTGTGGCCAATAACAGGAGCAGTGTTTAAAGATGCAAAAAGATAACGTCATGCTACAATCATTTATGCTTGCTCGACAGTAATTAAAGGTTATGGTTTACATATACATGTATATATATATAAAATATATCGTCATGCAATCAGGAACCTGCTCCTGTCTTTGTGCCTCCAGCTGTTCTGCTTGTAAAGACAGTAACTTAGTAACTAGCTTAGCTGACGCTAGCCAGCATGCACCTCTGACTACCTTAACTACACAACGTGGCTCATCCTCCAAATGTGCACGTATTCTATATCTTCACCACAGTATGTACCGGATCTAAAATGTTGACCTCCCGAGCTTCGTTTTGTCCTAATAAAATGGCTGTGCTCAACGTAACAAAAAGTCACACATTGTGTCTCGGCTAGCTTGTTAGCTTCACATGCTAATTGGCTGCTATATCACAGGAGAGCGCTGACCTTACCTTCAGCCAGCACTTATTGACAAAACACACTCGTAAGAAGAAGAAAAAAAACAAAATACGGATGATATAGTAGAATCAAAAGCACAAGAACACACAGCAAATAAATCGGAGAAAACCTACGTTTCAGAAATTAAATAAAATATCGGTTTTATCCTTCAAGAGAGGCAGGGCTCTGCTTTAGCCGGGGGGTCAGATTCGACTGTGACAGCCGGAAACTATTCGTCCTCAGTTACTGCATCCGGGTAATTAGCGTTTACGACATCTATCCATGGAAAGGGCTTAATATGGCCCCTTTAACAATATAATGTATCTAATATGATATATATATATATATATATATATATATATATATATATATATATATATATATATATATTTTAATATAATATATATAATATATATAAAATAATAATATAATATGTGTCTTTTTAAAATGATACTTCACCATTGCCAGTCCGTAATATTAATAATAATAATAATAATAATAATAATAATAATAATAATAATAATAATATAACTGTAATATTTATAGTCTATGTGCCAGACTTGATTGGTTTACATATTTGAATTAAATTAAAAAAATATATATCATAATAGTTTGCCTATCATACACTTTGTATTATGTTGGAGTAATTTTTAGTAATAAACGTTTTAAATCTGTGAAATAAAAAAGTGGAAAAAATATAAATATAAATTGGTTAAAAAAGTACATTTTACAGAGAATAGTCACTGAATTAAAGTGTAAAGATAACTTTGAATATAGTACCAAAAAAAGAAAGAATTGATAGATTTATTGATTAATCAAAGTACAAGCATGGATGTTTCTAAACTGTCACTCACTGGAACTTTATGGTGGACTTTCTGTTATGGATTTTATTAATAAATATTGCCTTTACACTTGATAGAATAAATTAAAATTTGAGCAAAACTTAGGCCATAGTGATGTTACCATGAAAATGATTGATGTGTTTATGATAGGGTGAAATCCTCAGAGCTTTTTAAATTCTTTTTAAATTATGTGTTCAAAGAAGAACTTTAATGTCAAACATTTGTTATTCTAACAATCTAACAACCCGTGGATATAAGTCGTGTTTCTTAAAATATTGGTTCAGTCGGTATTTGAGGATTTGAATGTTTGCATGAATCTGCATGTGTGGTCTAATCTGTGTGTGGAAGTCTTAATTATTAGAAAACATAGCACACAACTTTATTTTTGTCTGAAAAATGAAGTACACCATTTATAAAAACGTTTAAATCTTAATCCTTTAAGGGTAATGATAAATATATATCATCTGAAAATGAAACCACTTGGCTTGGCATAATGTGAATGCAGTGCTATCCATTATTGTTATATATTTAATAAACCATATAAAAGTAGCTTGCTGTCTTGAAATCTAAAGGCCAGAACACATGATGAATGTTTTTACATTTCTTTTATTAAACTTCAAATTTCTTACCCAATTTCACACTTGGCTATCATTCAAACTTAAATGCCAAATTCACACACACACACACACACACACACACACACACACACACACACACACACACACACACACACACACACACACACACACACACACACACACACACACACACACACACACACACACACACACACACACACACACACACACACATTTTTGTTTAAAGAGCTTTCCTTACACATATATTCAGGGGCCTCTGACCGTCTTTAAGATAAAGTACGGTTGCTATTGTCAGTGGAGCCTTGGAACAGGTCTGATGACATGGTAAGACATCAATTCAGATTGTCACTAATGTTTGTTTATTACTACTTCTTTAAAAAAAGGCAATGACACATGATTCATTTGTTTTGTAACATAAATATTTTAACATAAAAAGGCAATGCGATAGAAGTAAATGAAAACATCATATAGAGAAATACAAAAGAATTGCTTGCATAAAAGAATATAACATTTTCATGGCCAATCACTTACAACTTATTGACAGATATGTCTTACCCACTGTTATTTAGTTATTCAATTTTATTACTTTATTCTTTAACACATCAGAGTAAAGATCTTTTTACATTTAACATTGTAGTTACCGAGAAGTTTGGGTCTATCCATGGACACAAAATGAGAAATAATTGGTTAAGTTTTTAAGAAGCCTAAGTATGGATGATTGAGGCATTTTCTTGGTTAAACTCTATATTGAATATTCTGCTTTTGCTTAATTGTTACCAGTTAATCTATTTTCCTGATAACAATAAGGGAATCCAAGATCAAGGCATGTACTTCATTCCTTTCATCCTAGGAATGATTGGAATATCTCTGATATCATCATGCTGAAGCAGCCAACACAAGTAACGCTCCGTCCCCATACCCCATCCACTGGTGAGGAGTGGTTTCACTTGACGCATGTTAATGTACCATTTGTAGGACTGCTCTAGCACTCCATGGTGCCTGAGGGCATCCTGTACCATCTCAGAGGTGGAATGACGTTCACCAAGGCCTACAGTCTCACCCAGCCCCAAAAGAAGATCCGCAGCTTTGGCTTTGCTCCGTCCAGTTCCCTCCACATATGCCTGGTAGAAGGGAACCCCTAGATGGTCCATCTCAGTCAGCCACACAGCACCACCAAACTTCTCAATCAAGACCCGTTCTCCTTTGCGTGTTAGCTTTCTTCCAAACTGGGGTTGGCCATCTTGAACCCATTCCAAGCAGTCTGCAGATGGCATCATGGGAATGGCCTGGTTTAGAGAGACCCTTGGTAGCACAGTTTTCCCATCCAACTTACTTAGCATGGCTTTGACATGTGTAAGGGTCCCAGCAGTGTCAAGGATTATATCAGAGTGCTTCTTCAACATAGACTTGGTGAGATGAGCCAGGAATCCCTCTGCTATGGAGATGGCATTGTCCATGTCACCCAGCAGTTCACACTCCACATGGTAGAATTGGTTTAAGTGTGTGGCATCAGGGTCTTCTCCCCTGAAGCTGGGAGATATGTAGTATGTCCCTGGCAGGTTCTCCTGAAAGCGAAGGAAGTATTCAAGTACAAACTGCATTGAGTCAGCAAGGTAGATGTCCTGGCCAAGCAGGTTAACAGAAACTGGTTCAGAGTCAGACCCAAGGCCCATGGGGGAGGAGATGGTGTCTGTGGTGAGGGGGGTAAGAGCATAGGAGTACTGGCATGTAGTGTGGAAATATTCAACTGTGCTGTGGAAAAGAGTGTTTTGAATTTTGAACATGTTACGATACCAATGGCTCTTGATGGCAAGTGTGGAGTGAGACTGAGGGTCTTTCCATGAATGAGGAGGCCTGCATTGGGTAATTTTTGTGTGGCTCTTTAGGAGGGTTTCAGGATCAGCTGCTGGGCCATCCAGTGATGACACATATCCAGGATATTTTTGGAAGTATTCAGGTTGCAGCTCAGCAGACTTGGTGCCATCTGGTGAAGGTACCAGAGGGATCAGCTTGGCATGAGCATAGTCAATCTCAAAGCCTTCAAAGATTAGTGCAACACCTCGAGCACCCATTCCCTCCTCCACTAGTCGGGCAACTTTGTAGATGGCTAAGATTAGGGCTTTGTAGTCTGCTTCCTCCAGTTTAAAGATGTCACTGGACAGTTGCTTACGAGGAACCACAACTGTTAGTCCAGGAGTGTTTGGGTACGGTGTCAGGAAGGCAACATGTTCATTGTCTTCCCACACTCTCCACTGTTGCTGCTCTCCACGTACAATACGACTGAAAACATTGTCATTGGAAGCATCTCCAAAAAAGTCAAAGCAGGAGGGTGAATTTGGTGTTGGCAATCCACTTCTAATCTTGGCTTGCACCTGGGCCAGTGTTTCATCATCCCAGCTGGGGCCACTTTTTGAGGTGCAGTAGCCTGGATCAAAATGATGGAATTCCTCTTCACAAGCAAGATGGGGTTGCCACTTCGGCTCAAGGCCATGGAGAGGCAGCAGTCTTATCTGTGCTGGCTTGTCAGGTGTTGGATTGAAAACCATTGCACATCGCTGCACTCCCAATCGCTCACATAGCAAGCTTGAAACAACTCTTGCCCCTTGTAACATTGACACAAAATCAGGTATAGCCAAGTCGAAGATGCTCCTTGCCCCACTAAGAGTTTTTCTTGTCAGAATGGTTGACCCAGGGATCCAGGGGTTTGGATTTAGGAAAGCAACCAGCTCATCTGTTTCCCAGATTACATCAGAGAAGCTCATCATGGGCCTCAGGACCTCTACCCTTGAAATGCCGTTCACCATTGATGCCACAAACATCACGCCAGCATTTGTTTCAATGGTGGCATCACCTTTCTTATCAACAGCAATTATTCCTCCACAAATCCCATTCAGACTTTTGGTCATCACTTCTCTACACGCTTCCCTAATACTGTACCCCTTGTGATTGTAGAGGCTGGCTATTTTCTGTGCTATTGTGTGTCTCAAAAATGCATCTCCATCTCCAGAGCACGTAATAGCCACTTTGTCATCAGCATAGATTCCTGCCCCCACCACTGCTGTATCCCCAACTCGCCCTTTCAGTTTTCCTACTACCCCACCTGTGGAAGATGCAGCAGCCAACCCATGCCAGCGATCTAACGCCACAGCTCCAACTGTCTGAGGGTGATTGTTTTTTGAGTTATTCCCACCACTGAGCTTTGCAGCTAACTCCTTTTGACGTATATCAGTGTAGAAATATTCAGGCTCAACAGGTTTATCTTTGCCCTCCAAACCATGCAGAAACTCTTCAGCTCCGTCCCCCACAATGAGTGAATGTGAGCTTTTCTCCAAGACACACCTGGCTGCTTTTATTGGGTTCTTCACACTTTTCACACAAGCAACAGAACCTGAACTCATTGCATTGCCATCTATGATGGTTGCTTCCATTTCATTTTTTCCATCTTTGTTGAATACTGAGCCTTTACCTGCATTGAACAGGAAGCAGTCCTCTAGAGCTTCCACTGACCTCTGGACTCCGTCAAGACTTCTTCCACCTTGTGCCAGCACTTGGGATCCAAGGGTTAAAGCTGTCTGTAGAGCAAACTCAATTACCCCAATCACTTCAGTGTTTAACATCATCTCTTCTCCTGCACCGCCATGGATCACCAGAGTGTAGTCAGAGTTTGTGCAAGAAGGGGAATCAGCGATGCATTTCCCATTGTCCAGCCTCACAGCGCAGTGATTCCTCTCTTCATGCATTTTGTCTGTTTGTGCCTGTTGGAGCACACATTCCAGGGCACCCATTTGGTTTGCAATGGCATATCTAACCGCTAAAAGCATCACTAACTTGAGGTTTTTCCTCAGGCTTTCTTTAAGTTTCTCAAGTGTCAAAGCAAATCTCCCTTTCCCATTTAGCACAATGCGAACCTTGTCTCTTTTTCCAAGGTAGGTCACAGCAAGCTGATCTTTGGCATAAACATTTCCTACTCCACACTCCACACCCTCCATCATGTCTGTTCCTGTCAGGTACACAGATGGACATCCAAAGGGGTCCAGGAACCTTTTCAGTGGATTATCAGATGGCAAAAGTCGACGCAAAGCAGCTAGATGAGGACCGACTCCTTGACCACTTTTGCTGTTTTTGATGAGGCTCTTATGCTCCAAAAATGCAGTATGGAACATTTGTAGGAGGTCAGTAGAGTATTGAATTGTATTGTCTGGGCCAATGCAAGAAGCCAATGCGCCCACTAATTTGCGGGAATTCATGGTGAGCGAGTATGTTGGATCACAACGACCATGTTTGTAGTGCCGCATATGCGTAGGTGTGACAAGTATCTGATTGGCAGCTGATTCCCCAATAGTCTGCCTTAGGGAAAGTTGCAAAGAGAAGTTGATCCAGGCATCATACAGGCCTCTTTGCCCTCTGAGAGTCGAAAAGACATCAGGGTAGGAGGGCACATCAAAAGTAAGAACTGGGTGTGTTGCTTGTAAATCAGGACTTAGTTTGGGTGTATTTTTTGCTTGCAAGGGAAATGTGAGGGATGCAGGACCTTCAGAATCACCATTGTTTACACTTATAGAACTTTTAACATTTTCTGTGTTAGTAGGCAAAAAGTTTAAGTCAACAGTTTCTGACAGATTGTATACTTGTTCTGTCACAAGTCCAGCCACCATCCCATCCACGGCACTATGCTCAAACACTAGCCCAGCAGTGCTGTCCTTAAAAACCACTAGGTTCACCACCTGCAAAAAAAAAAGGAGACAACAGTGTAATATAACTGATAACATACTTATACAAATAAATTCTGTGAAAAGTTTGCAGACATGTTTATGCTTTTGCTCTTTTGATGAGATCTGAGTTATCTATTGAATTTAACTTTGCCACACTGAAATACTTTCTCATCCCTGGTATAATGAGAGAATGTGTCAATGCAAGCAATAGTTGAATAATCTGATCTCAGATATTTTTTAAAATTCTTATCCATATTCTTTTTTATACCTTGTCATAGTGTCTCAGACATGGACTGTCTCCTCCTCCTCCGAGTCTCACTGCATTGAGGACATCAGCTAATTCAGAGGGTGCGTTGGAGTCTTCCAGACAGAGTGTAAGCACTGCACTCTCCATATGAAGCAACGATGCTGCTGCAGCCCCTCCTTGCCCAAGGATCTCTTCTCGGGTTGCAGCCCAGAATTTCCGCTCAAGACTTGAGAGGCTGCAAATGATTGAGGGATCATTCTGTTTTCCTGCACTTGGTTGATCCATCACCTGAGCCAGCTGGTTGTAGATATCAATGAAAGGTCTGGCAGAAACTGGCCCACCTGTGTTGGGGCACCACAGTATATCAACAGGAAACACTCCTCCAACACAGGTGATAATGGCATGGAGGCTATCTGGGTAAACCTGGAATTTAAATAACAAAGCAGGTCATTTTTTTTTTTTTTTTAACTGCTAACTTGGAATTAAGCCAAAAAGCTGTGATTTGCAGAACGGTCTGATTTGATTACTGAACACACACACACACACACACACACACACACAGCAGTGGTTGTGTCTTAAAAGTAATCTCACCTTTATCTCATCTTGATTCCTGCCAGGAATTCGGCTGGCAGCAAACACCTCGGACTGCTGTGTGCGCTCCATTGGCGCATTGCCCTCTAATAACAAGGGCTCACTGTAGAGCTTTGCTGCTGCCCAGAGCAGAGCAGCTGCCCTCCCCAGCTGGGTACATCTCTTAAGCCTTGAAGGAAGAAGCACAACAGGGAGAGCTGTAGAGGTGGGTAGGGGGTCAGCACAGGATAGCAGACCTCTCTTAAATTGCTCCGTCACCCAATTCTCTTGGCCAGCAGCAATGGTTATTAATTTTTCCTGGGCCTCTTGAAGGAGCTCCCTCTGGACTTCCAGTGTACTTTTGAACTCAGGATAAATATCAGGGCTTAGAGTGAGCTGTAGGACACGGCTGACCTCTTGCAATGTAACATCCAACTGCGGAACAGGGTAGTCTAGAAGGGCCATCCTGTTGAGGCTTGTGGAAGCTTGATAGAAAATGAAAAAAAAAGGGGGGGGGGGGAAGTTATGCCATGTAGTTTATTTCTTGTTCTTAATACATAGAATATATAAATAACAACTCCACATGTAGTCACTGATGTTACATTTTATCTACAAAACAAATGCATTAAAATTACAAGAATGTATTCAACAAGAAATTGCTCTGCACCCTTCAGTCACAGTGCCTTTGGGCAGTCAGCTTTTTTCTGTGACATCCTGGACCCATTTGAACGCTCTACCAGATGACTGTCAGAGCTGCAATTCTATCGGCAGCTTTAAAAATGGGAAAATCTGCTGAAAGATACCCAACTCTCTGCTTTTAACTCGAATAATATATTCTTGATGTGTTTGTGTGTTTTTATTATGTACTGTGATGTCATATGTGATGTTTTATTTGTGATGTTTTAACTCAATGCTGAAGAAGGCCTTGTGCTGAAACGCGACAGTTGTTGATCTGTGCGCTCCATCCAGATAAACAACTCTGAAGGGCATTTAGTGTGCTGTCTCTTCTTTAGTCTTGTTGTGGTCGTGCACCTGAAATATTGTTTACGGTTGAGTTTGCTCCTTTTTGCTGTTTTTAACTGTGACATGCCAAGGGTGACAGTTAAAACAAGACCCAAGATTAGCCCTAAACTAACTCTGGTACAATGCGTCAAATGGCAACATTTATATTTAATATTGTAGATAGTCCCTATACAAATGAAATGTATGTAAATAAAAAAAATCCACATGAACAGAAAGACTAAGAAAACACAGTGACACATGGTTAGGAGTTGATCTGTGCTAAATAGCTAACTATAACCAATATGATTTTAATATATTTATATACCAAATTTAACTAACAAAATATTCTAAATTACTGTGTTATTGGACTTTTAGGTTATGTAGCAGTTGCTTTACATTAAACAAACACACACACCCATAGATGAAATACTATAATACAACATGTTCCCCTTCTCATTATCATTTACTGTACGTTTCCTTCACATGACGTCCAACCTTTGTCTCACTAGTGACACCAATAAGTCAATCATCTGATTTAAGGGTACTGCTGACTGCTGAGTCTAACACAGGTCTCTTTGTGGAGGCTTATAATTTGGGAAGCAATGGAATGAATCCACCTTTTGCTTCCCAGCTGCCCACCCTGGATTCAGCGTATACAGACTCTGGTAATGACTGATAACTGAGCTCACACGTGAAACCAGTTACTCCCTTTTCCTCTGCACAAAAATGAAGCCTGGCATTTTTATTGTTCCAGATTGTCCAGGAAATGTATCCCTCGCTGTTGGAAAATTAGATTTCCCTAATTTCTTCACATCAGTTCAAATCATCCAAACAATGTCGGCTGTCTGTTTCCTATCTGAGGTCAGCAAGGATAGCCAACTGGTCTTGTGATTCTAATAGCTCAATTACTGGATGCCACCAGTACTACCAGCACTACTACTAGCCTGTTACACTTCAACAATGATATTCTTCTTCCAAAAAAATACTGGGATATTTGGTGTGGAATTATAATTGAGAAAAAAATATAATATTTAGTATTTTTAATCGTTTTTTAAACCACATCAATTATTAATATTTGGAGCCTTAGCTTCATTGAAAGGGTCGGTAGGCTTAAATGACATAAAAATATTATTTCCTTTACGCACTGAAGTGTCAAGCCACACAGATCCTCTGTTTCGGTTTTGCGGTAAAAACCAAGATAGAGTTAACTATACAGTATTGGTCTTGCTAAAAGAATTTAAAAAAAATGTAAACACTTCCGATTTAATGTTTCTTTAATGAAACGAGCCGAAAATAATGATTGATTTCTTTCCTCCACAAAATGTCAATTCTTACATTAAAGATGATACCTGTTCAAAAATAACTGAGACACCAATACTAATGAATAAGCTTGTATTGTTTTGACTTTTGCAGACTTTAAGACAGATCATTATTGAACATATTTGAAAATATTCTCACAACAAGAAATAAAAACCAAAAAAAAAAAAAACAACCAAACTGAAAGAAGTCACTCATTTAGTAGCCTGGTGATACTTAACATGTAGATACATTGTTATGAATGTTATTTACAACACAATTCACATGTTTTTTTTCTATTTTAGATTCATTGTCCTACCTCAATCTAGAAGTTTCACTCAGATCGGACCTGTTGGTAGGACTGAAGAAGAGTCAGTGGGAGGAAAACTGGGTTTGACGGAAAAAAACAAGAGTTTGTCTCTAATATAGAAGCAGTGACTCCAATTATGCAATTCAGTTTCTTAGCTTCCTCCCCTCACTCTCTCTCCCTCTCTCTTT
The DNA here is from genome assembly GCF_963930695.1 of Labrus bergylta. Lineage (NCBI taxonomy): Eukaryota > Metazoa > Chordata > Actinopteri > Labriformes > Labridae > Labrus > Labrus bergylta. The sequence goes on along the minus strand of NC_089210.1, from coordinate 7,619,709 downwards.
CTCTCACTTGTTCCACAGCATGTAAGTTACTGTCTAATTTCAGCTCCAAATCACTAAAAACCAGAATCCATCCTGATGTTAATACAACAATAAGGGGTCAATCTGTTTAAATCTGTCCTTATTTCACCTCAGCAATAGACAAAAACATGTCTACTTCCTCCGTCTATTGTGCTGATACTCATGCAGCTTGTATCTCAAGGACCTTCCTGCACTTCATTGAATCTAATCAGTAGTGTTGGAAATCTAACTAGTAGCAAACAATTATCATATATAAGTCTACAATAAGGAAGAATAAGGAAGTCCTAAGTACAAACAGATCCATACATTTTATAGTACTCTGTTTTCCTGTGATAACAAGAAAATTTCTGTTATTTTCTCGAGAGCTCAACTTATTTGTCTCGTCATCTCGGGATGACAGAACTGGTTTTCCCATGATAACGAGATAATTTGTCAAGATTTTGATCTTGAACTTCAATGCTGGCCTACATACATACATTGTCAGCATAGGGAGCTGCTCATGTCTCCGTTTGAGGCTACTCAAATGTTCCGTGTGACGCAAAGTGTAAGAGGGAAGTTTTATTTTGACTTATTCCATTTTTAGTTCTGCTCTGAGAAGTGTCTTTTAACAGCTTCATGTGAAACATTCTGCTGACTTTAGTCAGACTTTTTGTCTTTAAGGCCTAAGAGACAAAACAAGCTCATGCGATGCAAATAAAATGTGTCATGTGACTCATTAGTGTCCTGATCATGATACATTGCTCGTTTAAATTCTGTAATAAGTTGTGTTGCCAGTAATTTTCCAAGGATCTTATCGAGGGACCATCCCGGTCGCCGCCAACAATCACAAATGGGACAAAATATGCATTTCATGTAAATGATCAGCTTGTAATACTGCGTCTCCTTCTGAGTTTACAAAGTCGACCATGAAACCTTCTCTTAGTGTTACAATTACTTCTAAAATCAAGTGTTTCTACAAAAAAAATCTAATTATGCAGAGACAAGATTCCACACTCCATACGGAACCCAGACACTCAACACAGGGGGCAATCAGACACAGGTGTGAGGAACAAGACACAGGTGAAAGAGTGCAAGAACTACAAAATAAAACAGGAAACACCACAGACCAAAAGAGAACTCAAGAATAAAACAGCAACAACACACACAAGAAGTGAGAAACACACGGGAAGGACAATACCAAGTAAATGGAAAAAGAGATAAGAAGCAGAAAAAAACTGAACAAAAAAAAAGGTTAAGGAGAGATGATTAGGTAAAGTAGATGTAGCCTACATGTGTGTGTCTAAATAATCTCATTGTTTAATCACATTAGCCTTGTGTAGGCTATTAGTCTGTGCTTATTTTATGTTGTATATAATGTTTTATACTGAGAGCACATGTTCACCTAAGCCAAATTCCTTGTGTGTAAGCATACATGGCCAACAAAGCTGATTCTGATAATATCCTATTGACCTAAGTAGGTCACCTGTTACAGGCCTGTGCTTCTTTTTTGGGCTTTTATGTTGAAATCTGAGTTTTTTTTCTGCTGTTGTGAAGCACTGTTTCGAAAGGTGCTATACAAAAGTGTATTTTCGCAGTAGGCTAGATGGCAGTAATTCACTTTAGTGACATGTAATCTGTCTGATCCAAAGAATAAATCTACAATTGTACCAATTTGTTTGTTTACATAGCAAATATTCAGCAGAAGGGAGATTGCTTCAGAGGTTGTCTGAGGACAGAGCTCTCAGACCCACACTGCTGCAGCTATGGGCATGCAGACTCAGGCTCTTGTGTCCGCTTCATGGCTTGCAAACATGGTCAAACGAAATCTGGTCGGTCCGGGTCTTCGGATCCTGGACACGTCCTGGTACCTGCCGATGATGAACCGAGACGGGAAGAAGGAATTTGCGCAATCTCACATCCCGGGAGCGTCTTTTTTCGACATCGACGAGTGCTCGGACAAGACCTCTAAGTTCGACCATTCACTGCCACCCGAGCAACTTTTTGCCGACTATGTTGGGAACTTGGGCATCGGGAACGACAGCCATGTGGTGGTGTACGACGCCAGCGACTATGGGGCATTTTCCTGCACCCGAGTCTGGTGGATGTTTCGGTTGTTTGGGCACCCCAAGGTGTCTGTGCTGAACGGGGGGTTTAGAAACTGGGTCAAAGAGGGTCATCCGGTGTCAGGGACGTACACCAAGCCTGACGCAGTCTGCTTCAGAGCCACCACGGACCGCTCCTGGGTCAAGTCTTTTGAGGACGTTACGGAGAACATTAGGTCCCAGCAGTTCCAGGTGGTGGACGTGAGGCCCCACGAGAGATTCCTCGGGAAAGAACCGGAACCAAGAGAGGGTAAGGTCATAAAGTCTGGTGTAAAAGTCAATATTTTACACTTAGATATTGGAATATCTCATGTATGTCTTTTTTTTTCAGGCATTTAAAATCTGAATGGTAGGCCTAAACAAAATAAGATGACTCATTAATCAAATTAAGAAACTACTGACTAAGAAAAACCCAAGTTATACAAGTGTCTGTAAATATCCACAGATTGCTTCAACATTTCTGCTGCTTTTCAACTGCATTTTTCTCGTGTAGGCTTCTTGACCTTTTGACCTGTCACCTCATTTAACCGATCAGGAACTTCCAGTCACTGCTCCTGCGACAGCCAATGAGAGCCTGAGTAGAGACGGGACTTTCTTTCTCTTCCCTTCCAGGGCCACATGATGATGTGTCAGTTTAAAAAAAAAAAAAAAAAGCATCTCCGTTAATGGAGATCACATTTATTGGAAGTTATGTTCCAGCAATCCTTTTATCCGAATATTTTTGGCACTTTAATGTAGAACTTTTTCGTTTGTTGGTATAGGCGGCCTACTTTTTACCTTGACTGTGCCTATATTTCTAAGTTTCACCTAAATTTGTAGCACAAATTTGTCTTTTGGGTTAGGTTTAGGCCCTCATTTGTCATGGTTTGGATCTTTTAAAAAGAATTAGCTTTAAGTTGGTTTTCCAGCAGGACTCAAACATTGGTAAAAATCCCAATTCCACTGCCTTTTCATCTTGATGCCACAGTTAACAAAAGCTGCACAGTCATGAAACAAGGCTCTCTTGCGTTGCATATTTAAAGCTCCAGTGAGGAGTTTGTCAGTATTCATGTCACAGAATAAATGAATACTGATGTTAATATGTTGTTGGGGGTTGATTCATAAACGTTGTCCTCGTCCCACAGGTGTTGATCCGGGTCACATCCCCGGCTCTAAATGCATCCCTTTCTTCGACTTCCTCAATGATGACGGCATGATGCTCTCCCCACACGAGCTGAAAAAGTTATTTGAGATGTCACGAGTGGACCTTAATAAGCCGATATGTGGAACATGTGGCTCCGGCGTGACCGCCTGTCACATGGTGCTGGCTGCTCATCTGTGCGGCTCTCCTGGGGCGTCTGTGTACGTCGGATCCTGGTATGAGTGGTTCACCAAAGCCCCCCCAGAGCATGTTGTCTCTGAGGGAAAAAACAAGATTAGAGGAGGATAGAGACACGATCAGCACTCAATATTAAATGTTATTCACAGTACTTAAATCTTAGTCAGAGGTGTTTGAACCTGACACATGAGCAGATGGATGAAGCTTAAATCTTTCTATAACATAATTTTTCACGAGAGCTTGTTTGATGATTTGCATTTAGCACTTAAACTATTTTTAGAAACGAGGCTCGGCATAATGGTCTGAACGTTGGCAGCACATACTGTAAGTAGCTTTGAGATAGGTCTGAGTGTTTAACTACATCTTAACCGTTTTGGATGGAATGTCACTTTATTTTTTTTAAACATTTGAACATGTTTCAAGGCCGAATATCTTCAAACTTTAGGAAAAGAATTCTCAGCCACAATATCATGAGACAAACAGATTTAAGATGCTGCATGTGGGCCCTTTTAATGAACTAAAAGTGTCCCTTTATTGATGTATTTTCAGAGTTATTCAGCCTAATATTGGGCTACTCATGTCTGTTTGTAAGAAGAAAAATGCACAACAAATCAGACTTAGGAGGACAAACTAAATCAAAAGTTGTTCAGACAAATAATCTATTACAAATAAAAGTTTACTTCTTTTAAAAAGAATACAAAAAGTAAAAAAATCTGGCATTATTAACACATTGAATTCTCAGCTGTACAGGTCTCACAGGAGATGTCAATGTCAGCGAATTTATAACATGTGAAATAAAATTACGAGTTAAAAGATGTCAAGATTATTGAAGTGTCAGTAAAGGCACACAGACTCGCACAGCCAAAGTTGAGAAGTGAACCTCGGCTATCTCAATCGGAAAGCATGTAGCGACAGCAAAGAACAGACACACACACATACATCTGCACAAAAATGATGGCATGTAGGAAACAGGGCAGTTTTTCCCACCCTAATCCCAGGGGGACATGAAAGGCTATGAGCTTTTTCTACTCTGTACTCCCCTTGCTTGTGATTTTGTATAATATGACACCACCTGCTGGCGCTTTAGTGTATGTGCACCACTTTTGTAAAAAAAAAAAAAAAAGGTGCCTTGAAACTTTAAAAGTTGTGATTTGCACATGTGTGTATTTCAAAGCAAACATGCCTTGAGATAATGCAACTTATCATTTTGTGATGTCTTTATTACAGATTTGTTTTATGTTTAGTTGGCTAGTTTCTCAATAAAAGACAGTGTAACAATGTCTGCCTCTTTATTGTTTTACTTCTGGGTTGTAAAAAAAAAAAAAATAGAATAAAAAAAAAAAAAAAAAGGACTTTCCTGTTGTAGGCTAGTCTATATTTAAAGACTCAAAGTTCAAATAAGCGGGGCTGATATTTGACATGAACAGAGAGAGAGAGCACACACACTGTGGATCTTTATTCCCTCTAGCGCTCGGAGTTTGTACTTCTCAGCTCCCCGTCATGGCGGCTCAGACCCGGGCTCTGGTCTCCGGTCACTGGCTGGCAGATGCTGTCAGAAACAACCTCGTCGGTCCAAAACTCCGCATACTCGACACTTCTTGGTACCTGCCGAAAACGAAACGGGACCCAAAAGCTGAATTTGCGCAGACGCACATCCCGGGCTGCTCGTTCTTTGACATAGACGAGTGCAGCGATAAGACCTCTGCCTTTGACCACATGCTGCCCACTTCCACTCACTTCTCTCGGTTTGTTGGACAGCTGGGCATCGGCAACGACACGCATGTGGTAGTTTATGACACCAGCGACTTCGGCTCGTACAGCGCGCCCCGGGTGTGGTGGATGTTCCGCCTGTTCGGACACAGTTCGGTGTCGGTGCTGGACGGAGGCTTTAAGAACTGGCTGGCGGATGGATATCCCGTAACATCTGAGTACTCCAAGCCGGAGCCGAGAGAGTTCAAGGCGACCGTGAATCAGTCCTGGGTGAAAAGTTATGAAGACATATTAGAAAATGTCAACACCAAGCAGGTCCAGGTGGTGGATGCCAGGTCTGCAGGGAGGTTCAGGGGGACAGAACCGGAGCCCAGAGATGGTGAGCAGGATTAACATGTCAAAACAAGTCTGTTTACTTTGCATTAAGTGGACTGTTGCGTGGGAGTAAAATCACTGAACTCTCAAATTTAGCATATTTGAGCACTAAAATTAGTCAAAAATATTAAATGTCTGGTCACAACTATAAAGTAAGAAATGGTTTGGTTAAGTTCTTTTCCCTTCAGGGTACCAAGTCGCCCTCAGATGTCAATGTGATCAATGTAGGCCTAAAATTCAGCAGTGTGGTGTTTCAAAACAAACTTTAAAGCAAACTGATGAAGACAAAACAGAAAATACAGAATCCAATTTGGAAGGAAACAGATGCAGATTTACAACAATGGGGAGTACTGCTGACTGTTTGAATGTGTAAGTTAAGGTCAGTCAGTCAGTCAAGCCTCAGAAAATACTAGAGGGCTGGCAGGAGAATACAAGACAACGATGAAATGAAGCTGTTTACGTTCAGTTTCCTGCATGTGTGAAAAGCTCTAAGTGAGTGGTAGGTTACACAGCGAAATAAAAGCTGGAGGAGTTTTAAAAAAAAAATGAATTACAGAAAACTTCAGAATAAGTGTGGGACAAGATCAGCAAGAGATCGGACATATCAATGTGTCCACAGGGGCCGCCAAAATCAACACAAAATAAAAGCTTGTACAGTAGCTTTAAAAAAATATATTTAAGACTAATTATTTCTATTTTAAATTCATTTTTATTTTTCATGTGTTTAACTTTAATTTGCCTCTTTTGCTGTACTTAGTTTTCTTTTCTTCTCTCTGCTGTGTTTACAGCTTCTGTCTTGTTGGTCTACCTTTATCTTATCTTTATAGATAAAGATATCATTACTACAGCCTGGCTGAGGCATAAAAAGCTGCTACTAATGAGCATATAACTAGACACTCAACCATCCTTTGACAACCAATCAAACATTTTTTCTGAAACATGGCTGAAATTTCCAGAAGAACTCAAGAACATTCATATTTATTTTTTTCCACAGACACGCTGCCCGGACATTTCCCCAATACGATCAACATGCCGTTTCCTACGTTCATGGACGCGTCCGGGAAAGCGCTTGGATCTGACGGCCTGTCTGGACTGTTCAGAGAGGCGGGAGTGGACCTGGAGAAACCTCTCTGGGCCACCTGCGGGTCCGGTGTCACGGCGTGCCATGTTGCTCTGGCCGCTCACATGCTGGGGCATCCCGGGGTGTGTGTTTACGATGGCTCCTGGTCGGAATGGTTCAAAAGGGCGTCTCCGGAGCTGATTATCTCAGAGGGAGAGGGGAAGAAGGTGTGAATGAAAGAGGGAAGGATTTTAAAGCAGGGTGTCGTGATAGATTAGAAAAAAAATAAAACCGCCTTATAGTGCACTTTGTATGTATACTGTGACGTTACATGAGATATGTTGATGTTGAACAAGTGGGCTCTAAAGTTAGCTCCTTTAATTGGGGGGGGAGGGGCTACTGTTTGAGACCCTGCTTCTTTCCTTTTTCTAATTTTTTTGCTAAAGAAATACAATGCAGGTAACAAGATGCATCTCATAATGCGATGGTTAAAATAGATCTATAAATATCTGTGTACTCTTTAAGAGAGGAGGCTGGTGAGTCGTCTGTTTCTGTTTGTTTCTCTGGTCCATTCAGACATATCAGCAAAAATGTTTGTTTCATAATATACCATGAACATTAAAAGACAGTTGTGTCAATACTGAGTTGAGTAATTATTGATCAACCATATTCATCAGTGTTTTTTTAGTTTTTTTTTAGACAAGTGTTATTATTATGATCCCAAATATACCTCCAACATTCCTGTGTATTTCAGAGTTTAAAAAATAAGGATTTCTTGCAGCAAATAAGAAATATATTGATCAATCTACCAATGTAATGGTGTGAATATTTAAGGTTTTTATACTTTACATACTTTAAAGTGATTAATTCTGAAAATAACATGGTGCGATATATAATTAAACAGAATAATCTGAGTGGTGGATGTGCAGACATATCAAACATTGCTTTGCTTTATGTGACTGATAATAAATAGAAGTGTTTTTATCTAACAGTGTCGTTAAAGAGCAGACAGAGCCAGCTCTCATTGCTGTGCTGTGAGGTCTGGCTATGTTTAAACTAATCAATAACTTAACTGTTTCAACTTGAGGCTACTGCCAAAACTCTTCAAATCAAATATTTGAAAATGAATGGAAGGTGTGTAATGCTACGATTGAGCTTCCCTTTTCTCATTGATTCATTCTTCTACACTAAGTTGAGTTTGAAGGGTTTTTTTTTTTACATTCCACATTCAGATAGTTTGAAATCTTTTTCTCCTCTTTGAATATCCAGATCTCATAGTCCCGGTCCTTCAAAGTCTTTTACTCAGTAACCAGAAAAGTAAATATTTAGCTTTATGTGAGATTCATGGAAGACCCAAGGTCAGAAAACTGTATATGGAAGAAATATTTATCAACTTATCAGTCTCTCTCTCTCTCTCTCTCAACTCATGGGACTGTTTAAACTGTTTCAATCTTTGTTTTCCTGACATATGCTGAAATATAAAGGTTTTTAATGCATATCACAAAGTTCAGCCAAACTAGTGTTATTCATGACTTAACACGTTTTAATTGGTGCAAAATAGAATAGAATTTAAGAAAAGTTTCCTGAGTGTGAAAAGTGCATCAGTTGAAGTGAACACAAAGGGAGTGGAGCTTTAGCTGGGACATGATACAGCATTTAAAAAAAAAAAAAAAAAAAAAAAAATTGGGATGCTGACGCAGAGGAAATCAAAACCAGTTCAGTCCGGTTCCTGTGCTCGATTTGAGGTGTCTGGCAAGATGCCCGATTTTCAAAACAAAAAAAGTTTGTGTATTTTGGCTTTCGTTTTGCCGTAGAAGTAACGCGCATTTGTAAAATGTGGATTATGTAACTGGTATGGCACCAGAAAATAAGCATAAATTGGGAAAATCATTTAAACTTAAACAAGAATCCTGTTTTGAGAGGTGTTTTGAGGTTGCATTAAAAACTAATTCTTAATTCAACCTGCGTCATTATAATTTTCTGTAGTTTGGCATTTGCATTTTGGGATTTTTAAACAAAGGAGGAATGATTTATCTGTACAATTATTCATGATGTCAGCTGTTGCTATGTTCCATTTAGGCAAAAAGGAAACTGAAGAGCGCAGAACAAACGAGCTCCACCAATGGGCAAACTGGAACGACTACATCACTTTGAAACGACTCATTTCCAACAATTGATCTGGAGCTGTAGATTTTTCCTACTGTATCTGCAGGGGGTAGATATTAAATCAAAACTCCTACGCTCTAACACTTAGATTATTTCACAGCAGCAGTAATATGTAGACAATGTAAGATAATATGCATGCTTCGATATGTTTATGTAATGTACGGCACAACATCGCTAAATTTTAGATTAGGCAATATCAAGCAGCAACTTTCAGTGTTGCAAAATTAAGCCAAAGCAGATGTGCAAATAAACTGAAAATCCTCATGTGTCCACTTGTGGCTGGCTGCAAAAGCTTAGGAATCCCCACAAGGTCCCGTGTTAAAATGCAGAAATTAACATGTTTAGTGCCTGGTTTAAAAATGTTTCTAGGCTTGATAGATTGTTTTTTTAATGTTAAAAACGGTACAGGGGTTGATTTCTTTTTTATATATAGGCTAAAGCAGTTTTACAGACATTTGCATGATTAGGGTTGAGTTGACTTACATGAAGGCGTGTTAGTAAGCAAGTTGGGTATCAAATTCCTTGCGAGTTGTTGTTCCCACTTGAGTAGGTGTTCATGTGCATTTTCCAACTTGGAATTTTTCCAATGTGTATGAAACCACATGAATGCAGGGTTAGCAATGCCTCAGCTCCACCTCTTCATCTGTGAATGATAGAAAACTAGGTGGAGATAGCATTTCCAAAATGGCGACTGCCCATTGTTGGGCTTCAGAGAACCCAATGGATGACGTCACTGGGACTACGTCCATGTTTTATACAGTCGATGGGTGATAATCATTATCCTGCTTCCTCCCTTTTACTGTATATATATATATATTTATTTCTCGTTTACTGCACATAGTTCTGTTTACATCTGGTCACTACTGCACATACTTATGGTTACATCTGTTTACATCTGTTAGTCCAATCACTGTCCACTTATATCTACTCTTTTATATTTTGTATTTTTAAGTTAAGTTTAAGCTTTAAGTTGCATTTAAATTGACACTTTAGATTTAGATTAAAATGTTTCATCTACTGGCTCTGTTGTAAATTTACTGCTCTGTGTGCCTTTGAATTGCCCCCAGGGGACAAATAAAGTTTTTTGAATTGAATTGAATTGAATACTTTCAAAGCGATAAAGTGTAGGGTGCACTTTATCGATTGCCTACTTTACAAAAAATTCCAACATTTTCCTTAACCATTTCATGCGCTCACGTATTCATGCAACGTAATACTTTGTCAACTTCATTCATTAGACCTAACTCAGGGATGGGCAACTTCGTTCACAGCAAGGGGCCACATTCATTTAATTCTCACTGCCAGAGGGCCAAATTGTAGCATACGAAAAAACGATTACAGTCGATTATGTCTCAAATTTAACTCAACATATACCAGTGATCAAATATTATTATTAGACTTAGACTTAGACTTAGACTTTCTTTATTGTCATTCAAACTTGTACTTTACAGTGCAGATAAGAGCGAAATTTCGTTGCATTTGGCTCGTTGTAGTGCAGGATAAAAACAGCAGCATGTATTTACATATAAAAAATAAAAATAAGATGCAGATATAAATAGATATAAAAAGAAAAAGAAAAGAAAAACTATGCGTAAAATGGACATATTTCTGGTTTTCATGATTTCATGGCAGATTTTGACATGTTTTCTTCATGTTTCCAAATTAATTAATATGTAAAAATTGACCTGAGATCCACGTTGAGGGTTGATGGGGGCCGCCAGTTGCCCCACCCCTGACCTTAATACTGTTTTAAAGTTTTAGCTTTGCGCATGTGAGTGGGTCAAAAAGGGCGAATCATTCCCAGCGCTTGAACTTCTCTGTGCGAATTGCCACAACAAAGATGGCCGACCACCCCTACCGCGCGTCCAGCGGCTGCCCCGTATCTGCCTGAAGGTCCTTACGAAAAAAACAAATTGGGGTCCTTTTTTCTTGCTATAGGCTAGCTGTCGAAACGGCAACGGAGAGTCACTTTGTTTAACACAACTGTGATAAATCCCCCCCTGTAAACAACACCAGTGTATGTCGATTAGAGTGTTTTGGGTGATGTTGAACAAACCAAAGTCTCATTTGGTTCCGTTACCTTCGCCCTAACCGGACAGGTAGTTTTGTTTTTTAACGTCGGAGGGTGTGTGGTGTGTGTTTTTTTTCTCTCTCTCGGTCGCCGTCACAGCAGCGTTGTCGATATCGTTAACGTTAGCTCACAGTTAACCCCAAACCCACGCAACTAATTCCGATAGTTAGCTGACAGATAAGGACGTAAGTACACCATGTATTGTTTGTAAATACTGCAGAGTTCTCCTCCTTTCCAGGGGGATTGACTGACTTCAATAACCATGTACATTACATAGACACACACACACACACACACACACACACACACAGCTAATTAATATCTGTGATGTCTTGTCAAGTCCCAATATGTTCTAATATCTTTATTTTAAACAATTGGGGCTTCAAAAATCATGAATTTAAAAATTAATGTGTTTTGGGTTGTTTTCTCCACCCCCCCCCCCCCCCCCCTCCTCCTCCACCACAGGGAGGCGTTGATGAGCAGCAATGTCTGGCATCGCTCTTAGCAGACTGTCCCAGGAGCGCAAAGCTTGGAGAAAAGACCACCCATTCGTAAGTTTCATCAACATATTGCAGTTTTATTTCTGAGTTTTATCATTGGCAGATGTCCTGACATGCATGATGTGTTACTGAAACAAAGAAAACTAGGTCTCATCTCCCCCCCCCCCCTCCTTCCCCTGTGTTGATTTGTGTCACCTTTAAATCCTGGTTGTGTATATTCCCATTCTTAGTTTTAGTGCTTATTTACTTTGTATTTAATATTGCATTGTGTTTAGATTTGCTAATATTGTTTTTTTTTGCTCATATTGTGCGTTTGGATAACCTGCTGCTGTAACGCCACAATTTCCCAGTTGGGGATCAATAAAGTAATTCTATTCTACCTGTAAACCTCACAGGGTTTTGTCGCCGTTCCCACCAAGAACCCCGATGGCACCATGAATCTGATGAACTGGGAGTGCGCCATCCCAGGAAAGAAAGGAGTGAGTTACCGTCTTGCGTTGACACCGACGTGGACCCGGCGTCTTAACATTAAACGTGAAAGCTGCTGATGTATTATGTGAAGTTTCTTATCGTAAATCTCATTTAAATATCTATTTTTACACTGTAAAACTGTTATAAATAGTATGCTAACTTGGCATCAAGAATGAATGTAATCACAGATGGTTGTATGGTGCAGGTAGTTTATTATGTTCAACAACACACATTAGTCAAGTGAAATGAATACAACAAAAAAATTCTACACCAAATTTAAAATATGTTGAGCTGGCCAGAGGGCGTTTCAGACATGTCAAGGCTTCTAAAATCCTACATTGACCCGGTTAATTACTGCTTTACCCTTCTTCATAGTGCAGCTCTGCAGCAGCGACATAACAAAGCTCTACCGTCGTTACTCCTGAAGACGTTCAGTAAAGGTGTATTATTGGTATCCCACTCCGTGAATTCACAGCGTTGTGGGAGTGCGAGAGAGTCAGACACACACAGCCCACACCTTCAATATGTTTCCATATTGAACCGATGATTCCTGAGGTCTTTCTGGTCTCGTTTGTCTAGTCTTTCTATTCCGATTGTACAAGTCGTTGAGTTAATGAACTCACTTTTTCTTTCCTCAT